>NC_029774.3:94645234-94645610 GCF_000817695.3 Arachis duranensis | reverse complement strand
ATGGCTGAATCCAAAGAGGAAGGGGAGGACGTGAATCCCAATGAGGAAGACCTCATGGGATGTCCTCCAGACAGAAAGGAGTTTCCTATTGAGGACCTAAAGGAATCTGAGGCTCATATAGAGACCATAGAGATTCCATTAAACTTCCTTTTGCCATTCATGAGCTCTGAGAACTATTTTTCCTCTGAAGAGGATGAAGATGTAACTGAAGAGCAAGTTGCTCAATATCTAGGAGGCATCATGAAGCTGAATGCCAAGTTGTTTGGTAATGAGACTTAGGAAGATGAACCTCCCTTGCTCATTAGTGAACTAAATACATGGGTTCAGCAAACTTTACCTCAAAAGAAACAAGATCCTGGTAAATTCTTAATACCCT
>NC_029774.3:94640858-94641477 GCF_000817695.3 Arachis duranensis | reverse complement strand
CCAAGCAAGCTTTATGTGATCTTGGGGCAAGTATCAATCTAATACCTGCATCTACTATCAGAAAGCTTGGTTTGACTGAAGACATCAAACCAACCAGGATATGTCTTCAGCTTGCTGATGGCTCCATTAAATACCCATCAGGCGTGATTGAAGACATGATTGTCAAGGTAGGGCCATTTGCCTTTCCTACTGACTTTGTGGTGCTGGAAATGGAGGAGCACAAGAGTGCAACTCTCCTTCTAGGAAGACCTTTCCTAGCAACTGGCCGAACCCTCATCGATGTCCAAAAAGGGGAAGTAACTTTGAGAGTCAATGAGGAGGAGTTTAAGTTGAATGTTGTCAAAGCCATGCAACATCCAGACACCCCAAATGACTGCATGAGTGTTGATATTATTGACTCTCTGGTAAGAGAGGTCAATATGGCTGAGAGTCTCGAATCAGAGCTAGAGGGCATCTTTAAAGATGTTCAGCCTGATTTGGAGGAATCAGAGAAGATAATAGAACCTCTGAAAATTCCTCAAGAAGAGGAGAAACCTCCAAAACCCGAACTCAAACCATTACCACCATCCCTGAAATATGCATTTCTGGGAGAAGGTGACACCTTTCCTGTAATTATAAG
>NC_029774.3:94636072-94637486 GCF_000817695.3 Arachis duranensis | reverse complement strand
TCCTGGGCGTTCAGAAAAACGCCCAGTGACAAAGGACTTCCTGGCGTTCAACGTCATAAAGAAGAACAGATGGGCGTTGAACGCCCAGGAGAAGCAACATGTGGGCGTTAAACGCCCAAAACATGCACCATGTGGGCGTTTAACGCCAGGATGGTGGGAGGAGGTACAATTTCGTTTTTCTTTATAATTTTTCAAAATTTTTATGTTTCAATTCATGATTTCTTGCATAAACATATTTTAAATTATCACTTTCAATTCCACAAGTTTTTATCCTAATTTCTAAAATCCCTTTTTCAAAAATATTAAATATATCTTAATCCATAAAGCCAAATGGCTTTCCAATTCAATCCATCATCTTTTCAAATTTGTTTTCAACACATCAATTATCTATTAAAATCTTTTTCAAAATTAAATTTCAAATTTATCTTTTAAATTATAATTCATATCTTTTTCTTTTCAAAGTTATATCTTTTTCTGATCATATCTTTTAAAATCATATCTTCTATCTTATCTCTTTCTTATTTTTTTCGAAAATTTCCCACCCCCTCCCTATATATTGTGTTCGGCGCCCCCTTCACCATCACCATTCCACAATTGCTCTCCTTCTATCCCTCTTCTTTCTTCTCTTTTGCTTGAGGACAAGCAAAGCTCTAAGTTTGGTGTGTTTTATCCGTGATCACAAAAACATACCCACTTAAGATCATGGCTCCTAAAGGGAAACAACCTAACCCAAGAGGCAAGAAAGAAAGCACTCCAAAGCCACTTTGGAATCAAGGGAAGTTTTTAACTAAAGAACATTTAGACCACTACTACAAAATAATGAGTCACAGATCAGTGATCCCGGAAGTCAAATTTGACCTGAAGGAAGATGAATATCCGGAGATCCAAGAGCAAATTCGAAACAGGAATTGGGAAATTCTGGCCAATCCTGAAACGAAAGTGGGGAGGAACATGGTTCAGGAATTTATGCTAATCTATGGCAGACAGAGAGGCAAAGAATCATTGGAGCTGCTCTCTTTGACCATAAGACTGTAGTCAGAGGAAAGATCATTCATACCAACTCTGATAAGATCAGGGAGATATTTAAGCTTCCTCAACTGAAAGATGACCCAGACTCCTTTAACAGGAGAATGATGAGGGTCAATAAAGGGCTGGACAAGGTTCTAGAGGACATATGCATCCCTGGAGCCAAGTGGACCACCAGCACGACTAGCATCCCAGTTCAACTCAAAAGGGAAGATCTAAAACCAGTAGCCAGAGGCTGGCTGGATTTTATTAGTCGCTCCATATTACCCACCAGCAACCGTTCTGAAATTACCATCAAAAGAGCTGTCATGATTCACTGCATCATGTTGGGAAAAGAAGTGGAAGTCCATCAGCTGATCTCCTGTGAGCTATATAAAATAGCAAACAG
>NC_029774.3:94633572-94634110 GCF_000817695.3 Arachis duranensis | reverse complement strand
AACGCCAAGTTCATGCTGCTGTCTGGAGTTAAACGCCAGAAAAACGTCATGATCCGGAGTTGAACGCCCAAAACACGTCATAACCTGAAGTTTGACGCCAAGAAAGGCCTTTGCACGTGGAAAGCTTTAGTCTCAGCCCCAGCACACACTAAGTGGGCCCCAGAAGTGGATTTCTGCACCAATTATCTTAGTTTATTCATTTTCTGTAAACCTAGGCTACTAGTTTACTATTTAAACAACTTTTACAGACATTTCTTGTACCTCATGACATTTTTTCAGATCTGAATTATACACTTTGTGACGGCATGAGTCTCTAAACTCCATTGTTGGGGGTGAGGAGCTCTGCAGCGTCTCGATGATTTAATACAATTCCTTTGTTTCCATTCAAACACGCTTGTTCTTATCTAAGATGTTTATTTGCGCTTAACTGTGGAGAAGGTGATGATCCGTGACACTCATCACCTTCCTCAATCCATGAACGTGTGCCTGACAACCACCTCCGTTCTACATCAGACTGAATGAATATCTCTTAGATTCT
>NC_029774.3:94617561-94633417 GCF_000817695.3 Arachis duranensis | reverse complement strand
TCCAACCTGATTGAGAACCGACAGATGATTAGCCGTGCTGTGATAGAGCATAGGAACGTTTTCACTGAGAGGATGGGAAGTAGCCACTGACAACGGTGACACCCTACATAGAGCTTGCCATGGAAGGAACCTGCGTGTGAGAAGAGGATTTCAAGGAAGAGTTGAAGTCAGAGGACAAAGCATCTCCAAAACTCCAACATATTCCCCATTACTGCACAACAAGTAACGCTAGTATTCTTTATTATTCCAACTTACAATTTTGTAGTTTGGCTTCTTACAAGTAAAATCCAAATAACTTTGTGGCATCCTGACTAAGATTAATAAAATAAGTGTTGATTGCTTCAAACCAATAATCTCCGTGGGATCGACCCTTACTCACGTAAGGTATTACTTGGACGACCCAGTGCACTTGCTGGTTAGTTGTGCGAATCACAAATTCGTGCACCACCTGGGGTCAGGTATAAATCTTATGCCACTCTCTGTAATGGAGAAACTGGGGATCTTTGAGGTACAAGCTGCAAGAATCTCATTAGAGATGGCAGACAAGTCAATAAAATAAGCTTATGGATTGGTAGAGGACGTGTTAGTGAAGATTAAAGGCCTTTACATCCCTGCTGATTTCATAATCCTAGACACTGGGAAGGATGAGGATGAATGCATCATCCTTGGAAGACCCTTCCTAGCCACAGCAGGAGCTGTGATTGATGTTGACAGAGGAGAACTAGTCCTTCAATTGAATAGGGACTACCTTGTGTTTAAAGCTCAAGGATCTTCCTCTGCAACCATGGAGAGGAAGCATGAAAAGCTTCTCTCAATACAAAGTCAACCAAAGCCCCCACAATCAAACTCTAAGTTTGGTGTTGGGAGGCCACAACTAAACTCTAAGTTTGGTGCTGAACCCCCACATTCAAACTCTAAGTTTGGTGTTGGGTGGTCCCAACAATGCTCTGAACATCTGTGAAGCTTCATGAAAGCTCACTGTCAAGCTATTGACATTAAAGAAGCGCATATTGGGAGGCAACCCAATTTTTATTTATCTATATTTCTATTGTCCTTATATGTTTTATTAGGTTTATGATTATGTGGAGTCACAAAACAATTACAAAAATTATAAACAGAATCAAAAATAGCAGAAGAAAAAGCACACCTTGGAAGGAGAGCTATCTGGCATTTAAAAGCCAGAAACAAGCATCTGTCTGGCGTTTAACGCCAGAAACAAGCACCAAGCTGGCGTTTAACACCAGAAACAAGCATCAGGCTGGCATTAAACGCTAGAAACAGGCTACATTTGGGTGTTTAACGCCAGAAACAAGCATCAATCTGGCGTTAAATGCCAGGATTGCATACAGAGGGCATTTTACACGCATAAAAGGTGCAGGGATGAGAAATCCTTGACTCCTCAAGATCTGTGGACCCCACATGATCACCTCAGGATCTGTGGGCCCCACAGGATCCCCACCTACCCCACTTCTCTCTTTTTCACACAATCCAATAACACTATACCCTTCACCAATCACCTCAATCTCTCTTCCCCATTACCCCTTCACTAATCATATCCATCCACTCTTCCCCATAAACCCCACCTACCTTCAAATTCAAAATCTCTTTCCCACCCAAACCCACCCTAAATGACCGAACCCAAACCCCTCTCCCTCCACTATATAAACCCCTTCATCCTTCTTCATTTTCACACAACACTACCCTCTCTTCTCCCCCTTGGCCGAAACCTACACCTCTCTTCCTCTCCTCTATATCTTCTTCTTCTTCTATTCTTTCTTCTTTTGCTCGAGGGTGAGCAACATTCTAAGTTTGTTGTGGTAAAAGCATAGCTTTTTTGTTTTCTCATAACCATTGATGGCACCTAAGGCCAGAGAAACCTCAAGAAAGAGGAAAGGGAAGGCAATTGCTTCCACCTCTGAGTCATGGAAGATGGAGAGATTCATCTCAAAAGCCCATCAAGACCACTTCTATGAAGTTTTGGCTAAGAAAAAGGTGATCACTGAGGTCCCTTTTAAGCTCAAAAAGGGTGAATATCCAGAGATCTGACAAGAGATTAGAAGAAGAGGATGGGAAGTTCTCTCCAATCCCATTCAACAAGTTGGAATTTTAATGGTTCAAGAGTTCTATGCAAACGCATGGATCACTAGGAACCATGATCAAAGCATGAACCCAAACCCAAAGAATTGGCTTACAATGGTTCGAGGGAAATGCGTAGATTTCAGTCTGGAGAACATAAGGTTGGCGTTCAACTTGCCTATGATGCAAGAAGATGCACGCCCCTACACTAGGAGGGTCAACTTTGATCAAAAGTTGGACCAAGTCCTCAGGGACATATGTATGGAAAGAGCTCAATGGAAAAGAGACTCAAAAGACAAGCCGGTTCAATTGAGAAGACTGGACCTTAAGCATGTGGCTAGAGGATGGTTGGAGTTCATCCAACGCTCCATCATCCCCACTAGCAACCGATCCGAAGTAACTGTAGTTGGGACATCATGATTCATAGCATCATGATTGGAGAGGAAGTAGACGTTCATGAAGTCATCTCTCTAGAACTCTACAAAGTAGCCGAAAAGCCCTCCATCTTGGCAAGGATAGCTTTTCCTCATCTCATTTGCCATCTATGCAACTTAGCTGGAGTTATCATAGAAGGAGACATCCTAATTGAAGAGGACAAGCCCATCACTAAGAAGAGGATGGAGCAAACAAAAGAGCCCATTCATGGATCTCAAGAGACGCATGAGGAAGCTCATCATCAAGAAATCCTTGAGATGCCTCAAGGGATGTATTTTCCTCCAAACAACTTTTGGGAACAACTCAACACTTCTCTAGAAGGATTGAGTCATAACATGAACCAATTAAGGGTGGAACACCAAGAGCACTCCATCATTCTCAATGAGATTAGAGAAGATCAAAGAGCTATGAGGGAGGAGCAACAAAGGCAAGGAAGAGACATAGAGGAGCTCAAGAACACCATTGGTCCTTCAAGAAGAAGGCGCCACCCTCACTAAGGTGGACTCATTACTTAACTTCCTTGTTCTTATCTCTCTGTTTTTCAGTTTTATGCTATATGTTTGTCTATGTTCTGAGTCTGTACTACATGATCATGAGTATTTAGTAACTATGTCTTAAAGCTATGAATAATTCCATGAATCCTTCACCTTTCTTAAATGAAAAATATTTCTAATACAAAAGAACAAGAAGTACATGAGTTTCGAATTCATCCTTGAAATTAGTTTAATTATATTGATGTGGTGACAATACCCTTTGTTTTTTGAATGAATGCTTAAACAGTGCATATTTTTTATCTTGTTATTTATGAATGTTAAAATTGTTGCCTCTTAAAAGAATGATGAACAAAGAGAAATGTTATTTATAATCTGAAAAATCATGAAATTGATTCTTGAAATAAGAAAAAGCAGTAAAAAAGAAGAAGCTTGCGAAAAAAAAGAAAGAGAAAAAAAAGCAAGCAGAAAAAGCCAATAGCCCTTAAAACCAAAAGGCAAGGGTAAAAAGGATCCAAGGCTTTGAGCATCAATGGATAGGAGGGCCCAAGAAAATAAAATCCAGGCTTAAGCGGCTAAATCAAGCTGTCCCTAACCATGTGCTTATGTCATGAAGGTCCAAGTGAAAAGCTTGAGACTGAGCGGTTAAAGTCGTGATCCAAAGCAAAAAGATGTGCTTAAGAGCTCTGGACACCTCTAACTGGGGACTTTAGCAAAGCTGAGTCACAATCTGAAAAGGTTCACCCAGTCATGTGTCTGTGGCATTTATGTATCCGGTGGTAATACTGGAAAACAAAGTGCTTAGGGCCACGGCCAAGACTCATAAAAGTAGTTGTGTTCAAGAATCAACATACTTAACTAGGAGAATCAATAACATTATCTGAACTCTGAGTTCCTATGGATGCCAATCATTCTAAACTTCTAAGGATAAAGTGAGATGCCAAAACTATTCAGAAGCAAAAAGCTACAAGTCCCGCTCATCTAATTAGAACTAATATTCATTGATATTTTGGGATTTATAGTATATTCTCTTCTTTTTATCCTATTTTATTTTCAATTGCTTGGGGACAAGCAACAATTTAATTTTGGTGAGCGGATAATTTATATGCTTTTTGGCATTGTTTTTAGGTAGTTTTAGTAGGATCTAGCTACTTGAAGCTCTCGAAGAAAAAGTAAGTTGATGGGACCTTCCACTATATCTAGAAGTAGAAGATTTGACTGAAGATCCAGAAGCACGAATTGGAATAGGAGATGGAGACACATGGTTCCATGGAGAAGAAGAATAAGGAGTATTGCCTCCTGACCATGGAGAAACCAATCGTGCATCAGGTGAGGCACCAAGAAACATAGGGGATGGTGAAAGTTGATGATGTCTAGAACTAGAGACACTGTCCCTTTAAGGAGTATCTTCTCATTCCCATTGCTCATCATCCCAGTCAGGCCTGCCTGCAAATAAAACACTGGTAACTCTTAAATAATAATAATGATGATAATGATGATAATACTAAGAGCCAGATTTTACAAATGTGATGGGGATAACTTGCATATTATACTCTGGAAATGATATTTTCTTAACTTTCTGTTCGATATAATGATACAAAATTAAGAAAGCAGAAAGTTTTCTAGCATTTCAAATTTGGATTAATTTACTGCATGTCTGGCTCCAGTAATTGGATTAATACGGGAAATTACAAGAAGCAGAATAATAACAATAACATACCAGGTGTTCTCCTGGAACCCTCATATCTGCTTCGCTTTCTACCATATTCCTGGTCATCTCTACTACATGAAGCCCTCTCAAAATAATGCTCCCTTTTTCTGTTGTATTCATGGCCATACCTACTACGTGAATCCCTCTCAAAATAAGGCTCCTTACTTTCAAAATTGTCTACATGTTGCAGTCTTCTGCTACCACTTCTTGACTGATCTCTGTGATGCCTCCTCTCATTCCTATAATTCTCCCTTTCATATCCAGAAGGTGAAGCAGGGACCTTTAAAGTTGAAATATCATAACGAGACATGCAGCAAAACTTCAAAATTTTAATTGAAGAATTGCTAACTGATGAAAGCAACAGTAAGAAGTGATATAATATTGAATAGTGAAAATGTAGGAACACTAATGTATTTTCGCACGGCCATGCCTGGACCATTATCACTAATGTATTTTCAACGATGGAGTTTCTACACACCATAGATTAAGGGTGTGGAGCTCTGCTGTTCCTCGAGTATTAATGCAAGTACTATTGTTCTTTTATTTAATTCACACTTATTCTTATTCTAAGATATCCATTCGCACCTAAGAACATGATGAATGTGATGATTATGTGACGCTCATCACCATTCTCACTTATGAACGTGTGCCTGACAACCACTTTCGTTCTACATGCAAATAAGCTAATGAATATCTCTTGGATTCCTTAATCAGAATCTTCGTGGTATAAGCTAGAATCCATTGGCAACATTCTTGAGAATTCGGAAAGTCTAAACCTTGTCTGTGGTATTCCGAGTAGGATTCAGGGATTGAATGACTGTGACGAGCTTCAAACTCGCGACTGTAAGGTGTGGTGACAACGCAAAAGGATAGTAAATCCTATTCTTACATGATCGAGAACCGACGGATGATTAGCCGTGCGGTGACAGCGCACCTGGACCATTTTCAATGAAAGGATGGATGGTAGCCATTGACAACGGTGATCCCCCAACATACAGCTTGCCATGGAAAGGAGTAAGAATGATTGGATGAAAGCAGTAGGAAAGCAGAGATTCAGAAGGAACACAGTATCTTCATGCGCTTATCTGAAATTCCCACCAATAAATTATATAAGTATCTCTATATCTATTTTATGCTTTATTTATCTTTACATTCGAAAACCATTATAACCATTAGAATCTGCCTGACTGAGATTTACAAGATGAACATAGCTTGCTTCATACCAACAATCTCCGTGGGATTGACCCTTACTCACGTAAGGTTTATTACTTGGATGACCCAGTGCACTTGCTGGTTAGTTGTGCGAAGTTGTGAAGAATGTGTGTGAACCATAGTATTGTGCACCAAGTTTTTGGAGCCATTGCTAGGAATTGTTCGAGTTGTGAAAAGTATGAGTCACAATTTTGTCTATCACCCCACACCCAAGGTGACCACTCCGAGGGGCCTGAAAAGATTGGGCGTGCAACACACCAGTGAGTGGGCGTGCCACACACCCATGGCCATGAACCCACAAACTTCAAGTTATCACTCAAGCCCACATTTGATTTATTAAAGGATTGGATCATTAAGCTTTGGACTTGAATCACACTGAGAATTGAAGATTAATTGTGGAATATTTGATTTTATTTGATTTGATTAGATTTGAATTTTTGGTTTTGTTTTAGGTTTAATATAAAAAGATCCTAAAAACCTTGATAGGACTTTTTGGCCGATTTTTCATTGTCTTTGATTTGAAGCTTAGCATGAGTTACGAATCTCCTTGATTAATGTTAGGAGCTCTATTGATTGACTTGATTCTAATGGACTAATATTATAGCTTTTCTACTTTTTATTAATGCATTGATATTTTCTCAAGAAAGCATTTTTATTCTTCATCATAAGGGTTTGAATTTATTGAGAAATAGTTATAATCTTAACTGAATTCTAATTATCATATTGAAAAATTTAGTTTTTGGAATTAAGCTTGAAAACTCCTTCTCACAGTTCCTTAAGTTTTGAAACTAGAGTTGATAAGTGACATCGGATCAACTAGGGTTAACTCTTGTGAATTGTATGGTTTCTAAATGAGTGAACGTACTTCACCTCTTTTCATAATCAATTAATGAAGGAATTGGTGGTTTATTAAGTTAAGAGAAATTGAATTACCAAGGGATTGGGATTTGGTTACTAATGATTTTCCATAGAAACATCTTGCATGATTAAAGTAGAGAGTGAAGAGCATTCTTCCTGAAGTTCAACATCTCTAAAACCTTAACTCTTTACATAATATTACTTTCTTAAACATTTACTGCTTGCTTTCACTTAATTCATTATTTTATGTTAAAGACTTCTAAAACTCTAAATTTTGATTGTCTGACTAGATTAATCACTTGATCACTGTTGCTTGGTCCGTTAATCCTCGTGGAAATGATAACCCACTCTGGTGGTATTACTTGGTACGACTCGGTGTACTTACTGATAATAATTTGGGAAAATTTGCATCAAATTTTTTGTGCATTTGCCGAGGATAAATTAAGATTAACAACAAACCAATTAATTGATTACCTAGATTAGACCTTTTCTTTTGTTATTTATTCTTTTTTGTTAGTTACCTCACTGGGAATGCCCTTCACTTTGACGTAGGGGATTCTAATTTTTTCTTGTTCTCTGTGTGTGTTTATGCAGCATAATAAGGACAAAGAGCCTCTTTAATACGATCTTGAAATTGAAAGGACCCTCTAGTGACAAAGAAAGCAAGCTAGAGACCAGAGAATTGAAGAACAGATTGAAGAAATATTGAAGAAGAAATAGAAATCAACATGGTAGAGAACAACAATAATGTCATTACCCACAATGTCATTAATGCCCAGCCAGCTAGGAGGATTCTTGGGGTTTTCACTACTCCAAATCCTAGGAATTGTGGCAGTTGCAATGTCACTCCTAATGTGAATACCAACAACTTTGAGTTGAAGCTCCAACTCATCACCTTGGTACAGCAAAATTGCTAATTTGGTGGAAGTCCTCAAGAAGATCCTAACTAACATATCTCTAACTTCATATAAATCTATGATACGGTCAAGACTAATGGAGTTTCTATTAAAGTTTACTGGTTGTTTTTGTTCCCATTCTCTATGAGGATTTGGGCTAAGCAGTGGCTTGAAACTCAAACCGAAGGAGAGTATAGCAACCTGGGATGATTTGGTCAGCAAGTTCCTATCCAAATTCTTTCCACTTCAAAGGTTGACAAAGCTAAGAACGGATATCTAAACAGTCAGACAACACGATGGAGAATCTCTTTATGAAGCTTGGGAGAGGTACAAGGAAATGCTGAGAAAGTGCCCCCTGATATGTTCTCTAACTGGGTACAACTCCATATTTTCTATGATGGGATTATCCCGGCTTCAAGGAACTTATTGGACAACTCAGCCGGAGGATCTCTCCACATGAAAAAGACCATTGATGAAGCCTTGCAATTGATAGAGATGGTGGCCAATAATCAATATCTACAGTCCTTCGAGAGATAAATGAGGAAAGGAGTGATGGAGTTGGATGCACTGGATACTCTTTTAGCACAAAAAAGTCTATGTCTCAACAAATCAATGCAATCACTCAACAACTAGGAAATATGCAAGCCTCGGTAGTAAGTGCACAAGGTATCTCCTATGACATGGTGGGAGGAGTCTCTCAAGGTGAAGATTGTGAGCTTGGCCAATCCTCTGTTGAACAAGTGAATTACATGGAAAACTTTTCTAAGCCACATCAAAATGATCCTTTCTCTAAGGCATACAATGCCGGATGGAGAAGTCACCCCAACCTTGGATGGGGCAATCAAGAGGAGGAAAAACAACTTCAAGAAAAACCCCAGTAAAACAATTTCAATACCCCTTACCAATCATCACAACCATCCCAAATTTCTTAAAAGCATTGCCCTATGGAAATTTTCTAGAAAAACTCTCCCAACACACCTCCACTTTTGTCCAAACCACTACAAATTTTATGCATGAAACCAAAGCCTCCATCCGAAACTTAGAAGTTCAAATGGGTCAATTGGCAAAGCAAATGTATGAGAAATCTACAAATACTCTACCCAGTGACACAATTTCCAACATAAGAGAAGAATATATAGCTATCAACTTGAGGAGTGGAAAGGTGGTAGGTGAAGAAGTCACAAGCAATGACAAGCAAGATGGAGAAGCCATGGAGGAGGTCATTCCTCAAGGGAAACATGTCCCTACAAACTCCCCTGCACAACCAATTCAGGCTTCCAAGGAGAAACCATTAGAGAAGATTAAAGTGCCCGAATACAATCCCAGAATTTCATACCCTCAAATGCTATAAAAGGAGACCAAGGACAAGAAATTCTCTAAGTTCCTGGAGGCTTTCAGAAAGCTACAAGTTAATATTCCTTTTGCTGAAATCTTGGAGCAAATGCATCTCTGAAGGAGTTGCTAGCAAAAAAGAAGAATTGAAGGGAGGATGAAACAATGGTCCTCACTAAGGAGTGTAGTGCAATCATACAAACGAATTTACCCCACAAGTTAAAGGATCCTAGGAGTTTCTTGATTCTTGTACCATTGGGTGAGATTCGTAACACCCTAATTACTCTAAGCCTTATCTCTAGCCGTAAAGCAAAGGTTAATCAAAGGTTACGACAATTTTAAGGCTTATACAATATCTATATATAGAAAGGAATAATAGTTCCAGAAGCCCGATAAAGAATTAGGCTCAAAAACAGAGTTTAGGAATCGCAAACGTTCACACGAAGCTAAAGCATAAGGTACAAGGTATAGATACAAGAGAATAAAACATATATAGATATAAGAGTATAAAAATCATAAAGAACTAGCCACAACCCACAGAGTTTAAGCCGACTAGTATATATAGACATACAGAGTTTTAAAAGTTAAAACAGCATATACAAAATATCTCTCTCAAAGTAAGCCTCTAAGGCAATATAAATATAAAAGTGAGAGAACTAATCAAAATAACCAAATGAGTCCAACATGAGATAAAGATCCATCGCTCTGTCACCATCACGTAACTCACCGAAGTGGGTTACGACCTGCATCTGAAAAACAACAACAAAATATGGAATGAGAACCGAAGGTTCTTAGTATGGTAACAGTGCCCAGTAACGTAAGATATAAGACTTCGGGACGCTATAGACAATCCTAGAACTTCATATCCACACAAGATTCAACTTAAAGCATAACTAAAATTAAAACCATAACTTTAAACCCTTTATGAAATGGGGTAAACTAACTTAAGGGATTTCTAACTATCAGTTCACCACTGTCCCACAGCCTTCTCCAACCTAACCGCCATGCGATCCCATCACCATTGCCTACCGAACCTCCCCAATCCTAGTAGAAAACATAAATAATAGGAATGCAAGTAAATCACAAGTATAGCATGTATATCGAGAAATTCAAAAAGCAAATAATCATGTTATACAATTAGGCAAGCAATTAAATTCGGGAAAACAAACAAACAGATAAAAGATGCACATGATGAATGGCTATCCTATTGGCCGTGATATCACATTGTCGGTTCAATTGCCAACCCGACACATCTCCAGGGAGATGTTGCCCTTCGGTCTCATAATGGAAACCCCCGAGATATCGTGCCCAGAACACGCTACAAGATATAGTGTCTGCACACTCTAGTGATTCCGAATGGATGCGAGTGGGATACTCTTGCCAAAGACCTCACATCTCAACATAAGTGGTTCTAACCACAGGCCTTACGTTTCAACAATCTCAATATAAAATAATATATAAATGGTTTTCAGAAATCATTTTCAGTATTCAGTAAGGCCATCATTCCACTCTGAGTCCTAGACTCGTCTCAAGCATCATCAAATCCACAACTTCATAATTTCATCATACCAGTCGTCTTTACAGTACCCTATCTCTTCTCTCAACTAATCCACCATCAGTACTCCAGAATCCTAAGTCTCTTTTTTCTAAATTCACATAGAAATTGAATAAAATAATTTACTAATTTATCTTTAGTAATATTAGACAATACTTTTAATTAGCCTTTGAAGGATTTTAGAAAGTCAGAGAACCTTTGAAAACAGAGAAAAATCATATTTCAGAAAAACAGGGGTCTCGCGTACGCAAGCCCTTGCCTTGCGTATGCATGCTGTTGAAAAAGGGTGGTCGCGTACGCAACCCCCTGTTCACGTATGCGAGATGTCTAAGCCGAATGGGTTGCTCGCATTGCGTGTTAAAGTTCGCGCACGCAAGGGTTCATTTTTGAATAGCTCGCGTACACATAAAGTGTCCGCATACGCGAGATGCCCAACCCAAATGGGTTGGTCACGCCACGTGCACCATGTCGCGTACGCAACCCTCACTAGACTAAAAAAAAATTCAAAGTTGCAGAATTCAATTTTTGGCACTAAACTTTAAACAGTCATAACTTCTTTTACAAAAATCCATTTTGGTCAAACTTTATATTAATGTAAAGATCTTTAAATGAACTATTATTTAAGATAAATTTCAACAAATTTTGAAAGCTGAGGCTCAAGTTATGATCCATCAAAGTTCACCAAAAATTGGTTTTTACCAAAAGTTAACAAAGTTAGTTCTCAAATTTTCAAAATTCACAATCAAAGGAAATATAAACCACCTCAAACTTCAATTCACATCAAAACTTACCCTTTTTGTGTCTCAATTCACCACTCTTACCAATTTTCACTCACATCACATAATCCTCAACCCCAATGATCAAATTTATCATACTAAACCTTTTCTCAACCAACATACTCATCAACCATCATTCTATGACTACCAATCATCATAATTAACCTCATTCAACATCAATCTCAATCCACAACACCATTTATCCACATCAACAACATAATTCATCAAAATAATCAAAATCATATCAAAACATCATACATTATCATTCAACAAGTTCAACAACCAATTCAATCCAAACCTATCCTATGGTTCACTAGCCTAAGTGTCCAGAAATATTATATATTATATAGAGGAAACTGAAACCATACCTTGCTCGATTCCTATTATGCACAATACACCAAGTTGAGTCTAATTCAAGCCTCCAACCAAATCAAATCACCAATCCCAATCCAAATGCTTCCAAATATCCAAGGCAACTCCAACAAGCTCCAATATTCAAACTAACATCATATATTTCATAAAAATCAAAATCTAATATTCACAATACATCAATTTACAAGGGTTCTTGGGACCATTAATTTATTATTATTTTATGTTAATTAATCAATTAATTATTTTCGGTTCTTATATTCTTCCCACCAAATAAGAAATTTTACCCTCAAAATTTGGTTTACCCATCATCTTCATTAAATGTTCCCTTAACTTAAACCTATCTCTCTCTATTCACCTTTCCATTCCTCCACGTCAACTCAATTTCCTATTTACATCCTTCATTTCTTATTTATAATGCCATATCTTAATCAAATTCAAGCCTGTGATGTACTCATCTGATCCTGCTCACTCTTAGCTCCCTTTAGTCAACCTCAATACTACATTAGCATTTCAATTCAATGTTCTTCAAATCTATCTTGCAAAACCAACAATTTATTCATTACCATCTACGCACAAATTTAATTACACCTGTAATCATCTCCAAAGCCTACTCTGAATCAATCTAATCTCACAACCAATTAAATTCAGTATTTTAGAAATCCTTACTTACCTTAACCCACTAAGCTCTTCAAGTATTCAAGCCTAAGATACGTCTAGTCACCATTCTACTACTTCTATTCGACGCTATACCAATTCTAATCTTAAATAATTTTCTACAGCTCCAAGTACAATATCCATCAATTTCCAACCATTCCAAACCATTCAAATTCATTGTTCTCCAAAGCAATTTCACCACACATAATACACATACACACATTTAATCAACCAATACATACAATTTTAACCTATCTTAGGACCACTAAGTAATTAACCAAGTCATACATTATTATAGGATTACCAAAACCTAGGCTTACTTCTGAACTTTTTCAACTTAACCCAAATAGGATTTACACTCATCCTAAGACTAAGTAATAACTTAAGGCTTTATAGCATCTCTATGCTTAACTCAAGGTCTCATTAAATCTTTAATCACAATAATTGTATTACCTAGGACCTCAACAATGACTAGGATACCTACTCATGTTATTCATCTTTAAATGCAACACTACAACTCGACATCCTAAACAACTAATGAATTTTCAGTTATCATAACTAAATCAAATGTTAAACTCAGCAAAAAATTCAAGCCTAAATTTATTCTCACTTATTTCACTCCTTCCCTACTTAACTCTGCACTCTATAATTCACCATGTACCAAATGTTATATTAACCGCCCTATAATCTACACGTAGAAACCAAAGTCAAGTGCGGAGATTCTTAGGTGACAACTTAACTAACAATCGTAGTCCTTTAGTAATTACATCCATCTCCACGGAGGTAGTTTCCTCCTCACTCTAAATCTCAACATAGCATGCATGCAGCAGGTTCCAGTTCATGAATCAAAGAATCCACTTCATATAGCCTCAACCGTCATGATGCATAAACCACTACATCCTAATGTTGCATCAGAGCACACTCCAAGACTTCCAACGAAGCGTCATTGTAGATCCTAATTGGTTCACGAGATTCTAGCAACACAGACATTGGTTTTGTAGTTAATCTTTCCTTTTAAGAATTGAAGAATTTCCCCCCATAATCTGACGTTCGCACTAATAGGCACCTTTGTGTGTTGACTCAGTCATCGATAATGCCATTTGCAAAATTCAAACTTCACAACTCCTCGTAAGGTTACACGCTCACTGATTTCATCTTTCGTGTTCATAAGTTGTGTCCTAAAGAACTAGCATATGGATGGTTGCATCTAGGGATTGCATGCAATGTCGAAATGAGCTCAAGTTATCTGAATGGATACCAAACTCAAAAGAGAGCAAACAATTTTGAACGGTATCCATAAGAAATTAAAAAGATACATTGTGTTTTGATCATACGAGGTTGTAGGAAAAAAGAAAATGCACTAGAAAGAAAATTAAAGTGCACCTCAAGAAAGGAATTCCAAATTAAGAACCCTTGGAAGAAACAATAAGGCACATTGAATCAAAATATGTCTCTGTTGATGGTTTATCTTAATAGTAGTCTCCCTCACACTTGATTGGGTCGAAACAAGTTTAGGCTCACGTCAAGGGGTACAAGTTTCGGGCGAGGATACATGAAAGCAAGGGTTTAATTTAGGAAACATTCAAATTTATTATCAAGAAGGATCACTGAATAAAGTACTTCAACTCGAGTTACAAAAGAAAGACAGATCGGGTCATACGCATTTATTGGTAATCTCTCTCTCGTATTAGGTCTCCCATTGCCATCCTCCTTCACCTTTATCTAATGGCAACCGGATCTTAAATCAATTTAAAAAAAAAAACACTCCAACTCCTTGCAACTGATCCATTAAGTCATCTATCCTTGACAACTGATACTTGTTATTCACAGTCACTTTGTTCAACCATTGGTAATCCACACAGAGTCGCATTCACCACCAAGAGTATATAACCTTCAGCTACAACTGTCCCTCCTTCCACAAAGTATTCGGCTACTTAATATCGCCAACGTAATTCAAGACGTTAAGGTACTTCATCTTTCATAACTCTACCGTGTCAATGCTCCCTCACACCTTTCGCTACGTCACTCTAATTAGTTGTCACTAAGAATCTGAATCGCTTTCCTGCATCCACCAAAACAATCTTCTCCCGTTGGTTCCTCCGACGCTAAGTTTGGCCAGCCCTAATAGTAACATTCCATAAAATGAAATTAAGCTAAACTCTGGTCCTAAGCCTGACATTCAATCTGATATTCATAGTTCTAAATCCTTGTCCGCATCATAAGTTAGTAAGGAGAGTCGGGTTACAACATCCTCAATATAATTAAAACTCGATTGTCATTTGTTACCTCAAAATGAATATCCTTAACCCCGTCGCTGAGACCGCTCCACACCCTGATCTTTCCTATAAGGACAACGTTTAGAGGTATGCCCTGACAATCCACAGTGGTAACATCCACTGAACCCAGCCATGCACGATGCTTCCGGATGGTATCTTCCATATCTCAGGCACCTTAGCTCCTCTTGTTGAGCCCACACCTGCTTACCTCCTCCTCTCGCCTGGTGATATCGGTCATGGTTAGTCTCTCCAATATTCCCTTGACCTTGCGATCGTTGAGGGGCATGTCTACCCTTCTTAAAGTTCTGGCCTCTTGATGGAACATACTTTCCATGACCTCTGCTACTAGTACCGCCATGATCATCTCTCACCAATGTCGTCTCCTTGGCATAATCTTCAACAATTCTTGCCTTGTTCACCAATTCATAGAATCTCCGAATCTCTAATGGAGTCACAACACTCATAACATTCCCCCTCCGAACTCCTTGGTACCTTATGCACTTCCAACCCACATAGGACTTAGGGGCTCCTTGACATACCCTTGAGAACCTACAGAGCTTCTCGAACTTACTCGTATACTCGACCACAGACATTGAACCTTGCTTCAGCTGCATAAGCTCTAACTCTCTGGCCTCTCTTATTGATTCAGAAAAATACTTCTTGTAGAAAGCAGTCCTTAACAGTTCCCATGGAATATCCATATTCTGTAGTTGCAGAAATTGACATTCTCCCTACCACGAATGTTGAGCTTCTCCCACTAATTGATAAGTCGCATATTGAAAATTGAGGGAACCACTTTCAAGAAAGTGGTTAGAGCCATCGGGACACCATCCAAATTGGTCCTGATCCCTCTTCCATACCCAGTTCCAGCTGGTAGTCCTATCATTTCCACAGCTTGAATCACGACAATAGCATTTACTTGCATATAGTTATCCAAGTTAGTCATCGTGGCCATAAACCCGGCCTGGTCGTTAGGGGGTTAATTATCCTCAAAATCTCTTCGAGTACATGTCTGACCTTGTCTGCGAGTCGCCATTCAAGGTCCTGTCCACACCAAACAATTGATATCAAGGTGATCAGTCTCAATATCAAAAGCCTAGTGCTTCAATTATCCTAAAAAGGCACTCACAAATAAGCATGCTATACATATATCAAGCAGATAACCTAAATAGCATGAAAGAAAAATGACATAGAGTATGCAATGAGCTACAA
>NC_029774.3:94616259-94617480 GCF_000817695.3 Arachis duranensis | reverse complement strand
AATGTAATACCCTAATTGCCCTAAGCCTTACCTTTAGCCGTAAAGTAAAGGTTAATCAAAGGTTATGATAATTCTAAGTCTTATACGATATCTATATATAGAAAGGAATGATAGTTCTAGAAGCCCGATGAAGAATTAGGCTCAAAAACAGAGTTTTAGAATTACAAACATTCACACGAAGCTAAAGTGTAAAGTACAAGGTATAGATACAAGAGAATAAAACATATATACCTATAAGAGTATAATAATCATAAAGAACTAGGCATAGCCCGCAAAGTTTAAGCCAACTAGTATATACAGACATACAGAGTTTTGAAAGTTAAAATAGCATATAAAAAATATCTCTCTCAAAGTAAGCCTTTAAGGCAATATAAATACAAAAGTGAGAGAACTAATCAAAATAACCAAATAACTCCAACATGAGATAAATATCCTCCGCTCTGTCACTATCACGTAACTCACCAAGGTGGATTATGACCTGCATCTGAAAAATAACAACAAAGTATGGAATGAGAACCGGAGGTTCTCAATATGGTAACAGTGCCCAGTAATGTATGATATAAGACTCCGGGACGCTAGAGGCAATCCTAGAACTTCATATCCACACAAGATTCAACTTAAAGCATAAGAAAAATTAAAACCATAACTTTAAAACCTTTATGAAATGTGGTAAACTAACTTAAAGGATTTCTAATTATCTGTTCACCGTTGTCCCATAGCCTTCTCCACCTTAACTGCTGTTCATACCCTGACCGAGCTCCTCCAACTCGGCGAAATCCATGAAAGGTCCGACCTCGTCCCAAGGCCCACACCTGAGGTCGGACCTCGGATAGCAAAAGCTAAGAAGGCCCATCAAAAGGAACGCAGCCCAAAACCTAAAAGCCGAAAAGGCCTGGGAAAGGCGGTTCCACAAAGATAGAGATAAAACTCCCTAAAGATAAGATAAGATAAGAATATCTTATCAGGGAAGATCACGGCCAACTATTATAAATACACTGGAGCACCCAGGTATAACTCATACTCTAATTCTACTCAATATCTGCTTGGACCCATGCTAACTTAAGCATCGGAGTGTCATTGCAGGTACAACCACCAACCAATCCACATATCAAGCTCGGGTCCCTGACCCCCACCTCGGGCCTCACCAAGACGTCCGAGCTACTCGTTTCAGGTAACCCTCGGAACATTGGCGCCGTTGCCGGGGACCTGGAAGTCATCCCT
>NC_029774.3:94615059-94616102 GCF_000817695.3 Arachis duranensis | reverse complement strand
CCACCCCCGAAGGCAACCATGATCCCTTCACGCAAGAGATCATGAAGGAGAAGGTACCACGAAACTTCAAGCCACCCGATATGGATCTCTACGACGGCACCACCGATCCAAGTCACCACCTCAGCAACTTCAGAAGCAGAATGTACCTAGTCGACGCCTCCGACGCGATTCGGTGCAAAGCCTTCCCCACCACTCTCACCAAGTCGGCCATGAAGTGGTTCGACAACCTGCCACCAAGATCAATCACCAGCTTTGAAGACCTAACCAAAAAATTCCTGACAAGGTTCTCTATTCAAAAGGACAAGACCAAACACGCCCCCAGTCTACTGGGAATCAAACAAGGTAACCAAGAAACTCTCCGAGAGTACATGGAGCGATTCAACAGAGCCTGCCTGGACATACAACACTTGCCGACTGAAGCAGCCATCATGGGACTAGCAAACGGCCTAAAGGAGGGACCATTTAGCCAGTCCCTATCCAAACGATACCCGACCTCCCTATACGAGGTGCAGGAGCGAGCAGAAAAATATATCAACATGGAGGAAACCTCCCAGTTAAGAGACTCTTCTAGGAAGGAATCGACCTACCCACTCCGAGATCGAGATCGGGAACAGAGGAAGAAGGAAGAAACCAACTCGGACAAGCCACGAAAGTACCACAGTTACACCCCCCTCCGAGTCTCCTTGGTAGACATCTACAGAGAAGTATGCCATACCGAAAAGATCCCACCACCTCGACCGCTAAAACACAAGAGAGCGGGGAAAGATCGGTCCGAATACTGTGAATATCACAAGCTCTATGGTCATTCTACTAACGACTGCCACGACCTAAAGAATGTTACAGAGAAGCTAGCCAGAGAAGGAAAACTCGACAGATACATAGCAGAGAAAGGAGAAGAGACCAAGAAGAGAAGAAGGGGAGATAATGAAGATCGGGCTGAACAAACCCCGCGAACCCCTGAAAGACATGTTCACATGATAAATGGAGGCTTCGCAGGCGGAGGAACATCCAGATCCTCGCGAAAAAGACACCTCAAAGAAGTC
>NC_029774.3:94609624-94611966 GCF_000817695.3 Arachis duranensis | reverse complement strand
GAGTCCCCTACTCCATCACAACAGACAATGGAACGCAGTTCACGGACACAAGTTTTCAGAACTTAGTAGCCGAACTAAAAATCAAACAGCAATTCACCTCAGTCGAGCACCCACAAGCCAATGGACAAGCAGAGGCCGCAAATAAAGTCATCTTGGCCGGGTTGAAACGAAGACTCCAAGAGGCCAAAGGGGCATGGGCCGAGGAGCTCCCCCAGGTACTATGGGCGTATCGGACAACCCCACACTCTACAACGGGAGAATCACCGTTCCGACTAGCTTACGGGATGGAGGCAATGATTCCTATCGAAATAGATGAAGGGTCACCCAGAGTCATCTTCTACAACGAAGAAGGCAACCCACAGGCACAAAAGGAAGAACTCGACCTCCTCCCCGAGGTCCGAGAAAGAGCCCGAATCCGAGAAGAAGTCTTAAAACGACGAACGGCCCTCAGATACAATCAGAAAGTAATAAAGCGAAGCTTCTCCATTCACGACCTGATTCTAATCCGAAATGACATCGGAACACAAAAGTCGGGAGAAGGAAAGCTAGCCGCAAATTGGAAAGGGCCCTACAAGGTAACAGAAGTCTTAGGGACAGGCTATTACAAAGTATCCGACCTAGAAGGCAATGAGCTGCCCAGGGCCTGGCACGCCTGTAATCTAAGGCGGTACTACAGCTAGAAAAACTTAACCCGAGGTGTACTCTTTTTCCCGGTTAAGTAAGACACCCGACCTAGTCAAAAGGGTAAACACTCTGTAAATATTCTTTCTTTTTTAAATACTAATCAAATTTCTCTATTTTCTTTTCCTTTTCCTCATGATGAAACGAATCCTAGAAAGTACCCCACCAAGGCGCATTAATTTATGCTCGGCAAAACGCAAAAAATCATTTGCCAAGAGACCACACAAGGTCGGCAAAGATGAAGCGACGAGGTTCAAATTAATGTGAGAAGTTATAAAGTAACTCTGATAAGGCTCAAAAGGCCAAATAAAAAGAGATTACAAAAATAACTTAAAAGGCCGACCAACAACAAGGTCGGACCCAACAAAGGGAAAGTTATAAAGTAACTCTGAAATGGCTCAAAAAGCCAAATAAAAAGAGATTACAAAAATAACTCAAAAGGACCGACCAACGACAAAGTCGGACCCAACCAAAAGGAGGTACTCGAGCGCCCGAGGACCGAGAAAAAGCTCGGATCCAAGAAAGAAGCCTTAAAACGAAAGGGAACCAAGATTTCGAAAAACGCTTACTAAAAAAGTTGCTTTACAAAAAGCAACTAAAAAGTACAAGCGAAAGAACGAAATCAAAGGAAGCTCGGAAAATGCTTACTAAAAAAGTTGCTTTACAAAAAGCAACTAAAAAGTACAAGCAAAAGAACGAAAGCAAAGGAAGTTTCGAGACGCTAGCTAAAAAGTTGTTATCCGAAAACAACTAAAAAGCACAAAAGCGGAAACAAAAAAGTCAAAACGCGAACAAAAACACCGCATAAATAAGCTAAAAAGTTACTACAAGTAGCTAATAAGAGCAAAAGGTGTCCAAAGCGTTCACAGAAACCATCCAAAAACAAAAAAGCCCACAAGCCGGGCAAAACACCAAAAAGATTAGAGAGGATCAAGGTCCTTTCCGGACTCCACATCAACAGCAGACTGCGGAGGAAACATAGAGATCGGGACTGCATCGACGGCAACGTCATCCCGGTTTGGAACCTCCACACCAGACCCACCCCCGACCAAAGGTGAAGTCGGGTTCTCAATCGGAACTTTGGGGTCGGACATCGGAACCTCATCCTCGGGAGGAGCAGGAACAATCTTTCCCTCCACAACAATGTTATCCGTACTGAATAAGCTCAGATCCAGGTCGGGAGCAAGAACCCGGACCTGAGCCTTCAAATTCTCAAACATAGCATCCATACCCTTGGCCACATGACCTTCTAGCTCGTAAAAATCATCCCGAGCAGATTGCAACTTCTCCTTCGTCTCCACAAGCTCGGCATATAGCCGAGTATAATTCTCCGTAGCCGCCTTCGCCATCTCCTCAGATGTCTTCGCCGCCGCCACAGCCGCGGTAGCTTTAGTTTTCTCTTTCTCCAACAAGGCCTCCAGCTCAATAATCCTGGCAGCCTTCAGTTGACTAATCTTATCAAGCTCGGACTGAGCCTTCTCAAGTCGGGAGCTGGTCACCCCAAGGGGGGATTTCTTGAACTCCCGGGCAATAACAGCATGGAGACTAGCCATCCGGACACAGCTCCGCGCCATATACTGAAAATGATGCTCCATAGACACATCATCAGTAGAAATAAAGGTCTGAGGGAGAATATGCTGCTCAATCCAACCAAGAGCATC
>NC_029774.3:94606404-94609511 GCF_000817695.3 Arachis duranensis | reverse complement strand
GCCCAAGAATTTGGATGGAGCTGCGTAGGGGCAAGGTTACAAGACCATAACACCTCGGACTCCAGGTCGGTAAAAGGAAGTCGGACACTCAGCTTAGAGAAAAAGCAATCATAAGCATAAAAGAAGAGCTTCTCGGAACTATCTAAGGGCGGGAAGCACACTCTCTCCTCGGAATCCGGGGCTACTAGTTCATAATCCCTCTCAGACTCTCTATCTTCACATATGCTACATTGCCTACGAAACCTAGCTAAATACTCAGAATCTACCACAGAAGGGACTCTTAGAGGAACAGGATCTACCCAACCAAGACCACTTGGAATCTTGGTCGACATCGCTTGAAGAACCTTTCGAGACATAAAATTCTTGCCTACAAAGAAGAATACAACAGCAAGCAAAAAATCACATAAAAAGCAGACAGCGAAAACCCATTCAGCAAAACAAGAAACAAACGACCTTTGAGAAGAAAATACAGCAACCCGGAGCAAAATACCAGAGAACAAGAAAGAGTCCCCCCCATGTACAAACAAACAAAGCAATGGCGGCGCCTCTTTTCGGGGCAACCCAGGCATAGAGAAAAGAAACAAACAAAGAGCCACACAAAAGAAACAGAAGCATATGTGCACAAAAAAAGAGATGGGAACAAACCTGGAAGAAAGAAACGAGGACGACGAGCTCCGAAGCAAGGAGAACAGAACGGCGGCGCAGAGGAAACCCCGGAAAAACGCACAGAAAGATTCGGGGAAGAAGAACAAAAGAGAAAAGAAGAAAGCGATGCTCGAAAAAGAGATGGCGAAAACTCAGAAAACAGGAAGGGAACAGAATAAACGAAGAAAAGGAGGAGAGGGGCAAATAAATAGTACCTTCACCAAAGCCCGAACGGAAATCGAGGAGAAACGGTAAAATGCAATAAATGCAGGAACGGCCACCTTTTGAAATTTGAAAAACTACTATGCCCGAGCTCGACCTCTCAAAAAGGACGAACTCGGGCAGGGGCACTGTTCATACCCTGACCGAGCTCCTCCAACTCGGCGAAATCCATGAAAGGTCCGACCTCGTCCCAAGGCCCACACCTGAGGTCGGACCTCGGATAGCAAAAGCTAAGAAGGCCCATCAAAAGGAACGCAGCCCAAAACCTAAAGGCCGAAAAGGCCTGGGAAAGGCGGTTCCACAAAGATAGAGATAAAACTCCCAAAAGATAAGATAAGATAAGAATATCTTATCAGGGAAGATCACGGCCAACTATTATAAATACACTGGAGCACCCAGGTATAACTCATACTCTAATTCTACTCAATATCTGCTTGGACCCATGCTAACTTAAGCATCGGAGTGTCATTGCAGGTACAACCACCAACCAATCCACATATCAAGCTCGGGTCCCTGACCCCCACCTCGGGCCTCACCAAGACGACCGAGCTACTCGTTTCAGGTAACCCTCGGAACAACTGCCATGTGATCACATCGCCACCTCCTACCGAATCTCCTTAATCCTAGTAGAAAACACAAATAATAACAATGTAAGTAAAGCAAGAGTATAGCATGTATATCAAGAAATTATAGAAGCAAATAATCATGTTATACAATTAGGCAAGCAATTCAAGTCGGCAAAGCAAACAAACAGATAGAAGATGCACATGATGAATGCCTGTCCTATTGGCTGTGATATCATATTGTCAGTTCAACTGCTAACCTAACACATCTCCATAGATATGTCACCCTTCGGTCTCATAATGGGAACCCCTGAGCTATCGTTCCTGGAACACGGTCTAGAACATAGTGCCTGCACACTCTAGTGATTCCAAAGGGATGCGAGCGGGATACTCTTGCCACGGACCTCACATCTCAACGTAAGTAGGACTAACCACAACCTTTACACCACCGCCGCAACCTTGACAAGAGGAATTAACCAAAACCGTCCTTACTAGGCGCATAGCGTCTCAACAATCTCAGTATAAAATAATATATCAATGGTTTTTAGAAATCATTTCAGTATTCAGTAAGGCCATCATTCCACTCCGAGTCCTAGACTCGTCTCAAGCATCATCAAATCCACAACTTCATAATTTTATCATACCAGTCATCTTTACAGTACCCTATCACTTCTCTCAACTAATCCATCCTCAGTACTCCAGAATCCTAAGTCTTTGTTTTATAAATTCACATAGAAATTCAATAAAATAATTCACTAACTTATCTTTAGTAATATTAGAGCCTAAATATTAGACAATACTCTTAATTAGCCTTTGAAGTAATTTTAGAAAGTAGGAGAACCTTTAAAAACAGAGAAAAGTTATACTTTAGAAAAGTAGGGGTCTCGCGTACACAAGCCCTTGCTTGCGTACGCAACCCCCTGCTCGCGTACGCGAGATGTCTAACCCGAATGGGTTACTCGCGTCGCGTGTTAAAGTTGGCGCATGCAAGGGTTCATTTTTGAATAGCTCACGTACGCATGCAGTGTCCGCGTACGCAAGATGCCCAACCCGAATGGGTTGGTCGTGCCACGTGCACCATGTTGCGTACGTGGTGCACGAAATTGCAATCACACTTTTGCAACTCCGCACAACTAACCAGCAAGTGTACTGGGTCGTCCAAGTAATACCTTGCGTGAGCAAGGGTCGATCCCACAGAGATTGTCGGCTTGAAGCAAGCTATGGTTGTCTTGTAAATCTTAGTCAGGATATCAGAAATTATCAGGATTGATTGTGAAAAGCAAAAGAACATGAAATGGTTACTTGTTTTGCAGTAGTGGAGAATAGGTTGAGGTTTGGAGATGCTCCATCTTCTGAATCTCTGCTTTCCTACTGTCTTCTTCTTCAAACACGCAAGTCTCCTCCCATGGCAAGCTGTATGTAGGGTTTCACCGTTGTCAATGGCTACCTCCCATCCTCTCAGTGAAAATACGTCCCTGATGCTCTGTCACAGCATAGGCTAATCATCTGTCGGTTCTCAATCAGGCCGGAATAGAATCCAATGATTCTTTTGCGTCTGTCACTAACGCCCCGCCTTCAGGAGTTTGAAGCACGTCACAGTCATTCAATCATTGAATCCTACTCAGAATACCACAGACAAGGTTTAGACCTTCCGGATTCTCTTGAATGCCGCCATCA
>NC_029774.3:94591504-94592552 GCF_000817695.3 Arachis duranensis | reverse complement strand
TTAAGCTTGGGTAAGCCAGTTTGGCTTCAGTGGAATTCTTATTTGCAATTGTGTAGATCTCACAAGCAATCACATGATGGACCTCCACTTCTTTTCCAAGCATAATGCAATGAATCATCACTGCCCTCTTGATGGTGACCTCAGAACGGTTGCTAGTGGGCAATATGGAACGCCCAATAAAGTCTAGCCAACCTCTTGCAATTGGTTTGAGGTCTCCCCTCTTGAGTTGGTTTGGGACACTGGTGGACGAAATTGTGATCACTTGTTCTTTCTACTTGTAGGATGTATACTCTGAAGGCATTGTTTATTTTCTTCACAATCTCGTTCAACTAACCAGCAAGTGTACTGGGTCGTCCAAGTAATAACCTTACGTGAGTAAGGGTCGAATCCACAGAGATTGTTGGTATGAAGCAAGCTATGGTCACCTTGCAAATCTCAGTTAGGCAGATTAAGAATGGTTTATGGGTTTAGAAAATAAAAATAAGAAAATAGATTATATGTAAAATAAAGGAAATAATAAAAGGGATAGAACACTTATGCAGATTCATTGGTGGGGATTTCAGATAAGCGGATGGAGATGCTGTAGAGCCCACGGACGCCTGCTCTCCTACTGCTCCTATTCAATCCTTCTTACTCCTTTCCATGGCAAGCTTTGTATGGGGGTTCACCATCAACTGTGGCTACTTTCATTCCTCACGGGGAAATATCCTGTGCGGCTGTCACTCGCACAGCTAACCAGTCTGGAGGCATCACCCATGGCTGATGGCTACATCCCATCCTCGCAGTGAAAACTATGCTAACGCACTCTGTCACAGTACGGCCAATCACCGGTTGGTTCCCGCTCCTACTGGAATAGAATCCCTCTTTTGCGTCTGTCACTAACGCCCAGCAGGTTAAAGTTTGAAGCACGTCACGGTCATTCATTACCGGAATCCTACTCGGAACACCACAGACAAGGTTGGACTTTCCGGATTCCCAAGATCCTACTCGGAATACCACAGACAAGGTGAGACTTTCCGGACCCTCATAAATGCCGCCATCTATCTAG
>NC_029774.3:94588049-94588673 GCF_000817695.3 Arachis duranensis | reverse complement strand
AGCTTGCCCATTTGTCTGTGGATGATACGGTGTTGCCACTTTGTGGCTAATTCCATATCTAACCATGGCAAGGTGTAGCTGTTTATTGCAGAAATGAGTGCCCCCATCACTGATTAGTATTCTGGGAACGCCAAACCTGCTGAAAATGTTTTTCTGGAGGAATTTCAGTACGGTCTTTGTATCATTGGTGGGTGTAGCAATTGCTTCTACCTACTTAGACACATAGTCTACTGCCACCAGAATGTAAGTGTTTGAGTATGATGGTGGGAATGGCCCCATGAAGTCAATTCCCCATACATCAAACAGTTCTATCTCTAATATCCCTTGTTGAGGCATGGCATATCCGTGAGGCAGGTTACCAGCTCTTTGGCAACTGTCACAGTTACGTACAAACTCTCGGGAATCTTTATAGAGAGTAGGCCAGTAGAAGCCACATTGGAGGACTTTAGTGGCTGTTCGCTCACTTCCAAAATGTCCTCCATACTGTGATCCATGGCAGTGCCATAGGATCCTTTGTGCTTCTTCTCTGGGTACACACCTGCGGATCACTCCGTCAGCACATCTCTTAAAGAGATATGGTTCATCCCAGAGGTAGTACTTGGCATCTGAAATTAATTTCTTTCT
>NC_029774.3:94583267-94583524 GCF_000817695.3 Arachis duranensis | reverse complement strand
TTTCACCGTTGTCAATGGCTACCTCCCATCCTCTCAGTGAAAATACGTCCCTGATGCTCTGTCACAGCATAGGCTAATCATTTGTCGGTTCTCAATCAGGCCGGAATAGAATCCAGTGATTCTTTTGCGTCTGTCACTAACGCCCCGCCTTCAGGAGTTTGAAGCACGTCACAGTCATCCATTCATTGAATCCTACTCAGAATACCACAGACAAGGTTTAGACCTTCCGGATTCTCTTGAATGCCGCCATCAGTCTA
>NC_029774.3:94582846-94583205 GCF_000817695.3 Arachis duranensis | reverse complement strand
TGAGGTCATAAGGTACAGATACAATGTCAAAAGATCCTATTAATAGTAAACTAGTAACCTAGGGTGTACAGAAATGAGTAAATGACGTAAAAATCCACTTTTGGGTCCACTTGGTGTGTGCTTGGGCTGAGCAATGAAGCTTTTATGTGTAGAGACGTTTTCTGGAGTTAAACGCCAGTTCTCATGCCAGTTTGGGCGTTTAACTCCAAGTTTTATGCCAGTTCCGGCGTTTAACGCTGGAATTTCTGTGGGTGATTTTGAGCGCCAGTTTGGGCCACCAAATCTTGGGCAAAGTATGGACTATCATATATTGCTGGAAAGCCCAGGATGTCTACTTTCCAATGCCATTGAGAGCGCGC
>NC_029774.3:94576582-94582760 GCF_000817695.3 Arachis duranensis | reverse complement strand
GGAATCAGATTTTTGCTCAGGACCCTCAATTTCAGCCAGAAAATACCTGAAATCACAGAAAAACACACAAACTCATAGTAAAGTCCAGAAAAGTGAATTTTAGCTAAAAACTAATAAAAATATACTAAGAACTAACTAGATCATACTAAAAACATACTAAAAACAATGCCAAAAAGCATACAAATTATCCGCTCATCAGTACGCAACCCTCACTAGACCCAGAAAAATTTCAAAGTTACAGAATTCAGTTTTTGGCACCAAACTTTAAACAGTCATAACTTCCTCTACAAAAATCCATTTTGGTCAAACTTTATATCAATGTAAAGATCTTTAAATGAACTGTTATTTAAGATAAATTTGAACAAATTTCGAAAGCTGAGGCTCAAGTTATGATCCGTCAAAGTTCACCAAAACTGGTTTTAACCAAAAGTTAACAAGGTTCTCAAATTTCCAAAATTCACAATCAAAGCAAATCTAAACCACCTCAAACTTCAATTCACATCAAAACTTACCCTTTTTGTGTCTCAATTCACTACTCTTACCAATCTCCACTCACATCACATAATCCTCAACCCCAATGATCAAATTTATCATACTAAACCATTTCTCAACCAACACACTCATCAACCATCATTCTATTACTACCAATCATCATAATTAACCTCATTCCACCTCAATCTCAATCTTCAACACCATTTATCCACATCAACAACATAATTAATCAAAATAATCAAAATCATCAAAATATTGTACATTATCATTCATCAAGTTCAACAACCAATTCAATTCAAACCTATCCTATGGTTCACTAGCCTAAGTGTCCAGAAAAGTTATATATTACATGGAGAAAACCAAAACCATGGTCAATTCTCAATATGCACAATACATCAAGTTGAGACCAATTCAAGCCTCCAACCAAATCAAATCACCAATCCCAAACCAAATGCTTCCAAATATCCAAGGCAACTCCAACAAGCTCCAATATTTAAACTAACATCAAATATTTCATAAAATTTAAAACCTAATACTCACAATATATCAATTTACAAGGAATTTTGAGAAACCTTATCTTAGCCACTAAAATTTGGGATAGAACCCAATAATCCCTCACTAATGGTTAGTACCTAAACAACCAAACCACAAAATTTCACTCAAAACCAAAATCCAAAAATTTGAATTTCTTAGGCCAGAGGAAAGTAGAGAAAATTTTGAGTTCTTACCTACACAAGTAAAATAAAACTAACGGCTCGACGAAAGCTTCCTGTAGGCGCTGATGGCACGCAAATTGGAGCACCGTAGCTCGAGTTATGGCCACTGGAAGTTATATATGAATAGTAACACTTCTCTCTTCTCCTCTCTTCTCACTTGCAGCTTCTATGGCTGTGTTTGATGATGAATGAGGCTGAATTGCCTTTATTAATGAACTTATATATGTTGGGTTTGGGCCTAACTTGGGGCCGGTCCAACCCGTTAGCATTTTTGGCTCGTTTGGCCTAACTATGAGCCAAACCTTTAAAATTATCGCTCGATTTTTAACTTTAATTTATTTCCTAAGGTTTTCTACTATTTTTATTATTCTCGCACAGTACCAGATAGGTTTAAGTCAGTACTTCTGGTAAATTTACTGGTACATGTTTTTACGCAATTTTTCAAAGAAAATTACATTTTCCAATTCTGAAAAATCTACTGAGTCCAATTATCATATTTATATTTTTTAATTGATATTCTAAATTTTTGGAACCTATTTTGGGACCATTAATTTATTATTATTTTACGTTAATTAATCAGTTAATTATTTTCGGTTCTTATAGGATTACTACAGAAAGAACTCTATGTGCCTTATAGGCTAGCATTAAGCTCATGCCACTCTGCTTGATAAAAAAGATGCAAATTGATGAAGTAAATCCCACAAGTATCTCTCTTCAATTTGCAGATCGTTCTATTAAATTTTCACATGGAGTAGTTGAGAACTTGTTAGTGAAAGTGCGTAAGTTCATACTCCCTGCTGATTTTGTAATCCTTGACATGGAAGAAGATACCAATGCCTCCATTATTTTGGAAAGACCATTCCTTACCACTGGGGGAGCTTTGATTGATGTGCAAAAAGGAAAGTTGACATTGAGAGTGCATGATGAGCATACTGTATTCAATATATTGAAGGTCATGCAACATTCCAATGATTTTGAAGGGTGTATAAAGATTGATCTAATTGAACCCCTAGTACAATAGACTATTAAAAAGGAGGAGCTCAACAACTCTCTTGAACCCCTTGAAAAAGAAGATTTGGCCGAAAATAAGAAGTGCCCAGTGTCTAAGGAATTTGAAGCTATACATGTTCCAGTAAAAGAGGAGGAGGCACCCAAACTTGAGCTAAAGTCTCTGCCTCTCAATCTTAAGTATGTCTTCTTTGGTGACAATAACACATATCTAGTCATTATAAGCTCTTCTCTATGCTTGAATGAGGAAGAAGATTTGCTCCAGGTGTTGAGAGATTACAAAAGTGCTATTGAATGGATCATTGGTGATCTAAAGGAAGTAAGCCCAGTAATATGCATAAAATCTTACTTGAATAAGACTCTAAACTAGTGGTGAAAACACAAAGGTGGCTCAACCCAATGATGAAAGAGGTAGTTCAAAAAGAGGTCATGAAGCTACGGAAAGCCAGAATAATTTACCCAATTTCTGATAGTCCTTGGGTGAGTCTGGTGCAAGTTGTTCCCAAGAAATGAAGGGTTACAGTGGTTGCCAATGAGAAGAATAAACTCATCTCCACTAGAACCGTCACCGGTTAGAGGATGTGTATTGATTATAGGCAGCTCAAAATTGCTACAAGGAAGCACCACTTTTCACTACCCTTCATTGACCAAATGCTTGAGAGGTTAGCCGGGCATACATTCTATTGCTTCTTGGATGGTTATTCGGGGTATAATCAAATTGCAATGGACCATCAAGATCAAGAGAAAACGGCGTTTACATGTCCCTTTGGTATTTTTGCTTATCGCTACATGCCTTTTGGGTTATGCAATGCCCTTGTAATTTTTCAAAGGTGTTTGCTTTCTATATTTTCTAATATGGTTGAAAAGTATATTGAGATTTTCATGGATGATTTTTCTATTTTTGGTAATTCTTTTGAAGCTTTCTTGCAACACCTAGCTTTAATTCTAAAACGGTGCCAAGAAACAAACTTTGTCTTGAATTGGGAGAAATGTCATTTTATGGTAAATGAAGATATTATTCTTGAGCATTGCATCTCAAGCATCGGTAACGAAGTTGACAAATCCAAGGTGGAGGTAATTGAGAAATTACCATCTCTTGTGAATGTGAAATCAATAAGGAGTTTTCTAGGACATGCAGGATTTTATTGGAGGTTCATAAATGAATTTTCTAAAATCGCTAAACCATTAAGCAATCTCTTGGTTGCTGATGTCCCTTTTCTATTTGATATAATGAATGCTTGCATGCTTTTAAAACTCTTAAAGCTATGCTTGTCTCTGCACCAATTATTGTCCCACCAAATTGGACTTTACCTTTTGAGCTAATGTGTGATATAAGTGATTTTGCAATAAGAGATATTTTGGGATAAAGACAAGAAAAGCTATTGCATGTCATATATTATGCAAGCCGTGTTCTCAATGATGCCCAAAAGATTTATACCACAATAGAGAAAGAGCTTTTAGCTATGATTTTTGTATTTGACAAGTTTAGGTCATATTTAATTGGTTCAAAAGTAATTTTTTACACTGATTACTCTGCTCTTAAGTATCTTTTAATTAAACAGGATGTTAAACCAAGGTTGATTATGTGGTTGCTTCTCCTTCAAGAATTTGATGTTAAAATTAGAGCCTGTAAGGATTCTGAAAATCAAGTGGTGGACCATCTTTCTAGACTTGAACCAGTGGAAGCTCATGCTCATCAAATCCCCTTGAATGAAGGATTCCCTGATGAGCAACTCTTTGTAATACACAAAGTACCTTGGTTTGCAGACATGGCAAATTATAAAGTTGGGAGGATCATTCCAAATGAATTTACTAAGCAACAAATAAAGAAGTTATATTATGATGCTAGGTACTTCTTATGTGATAACATTATTTGTTCAAGAGGTGTTTGGATGGCATAATCTGAATATGTATCTCGGATGAAAAGACTAAAAAAGTTCTCTGGCATTGCCATGGTTCTGAATGTGGTGGACATTTTAGTGAAAAAAGGACTGCAATAAAGGTCCTCCAATGTGGTTTTTATTGGCCTATACTTTTTAAAGATGTTAGAGAATTTGTGAAGAATTGTGACTAATGCCAAAAGTTGGGAGTTTACCCAAATAGAATGAAATGCCACAAAATTACATCCTAAAAGTGGAGTTGTTTGATGTATGAGAATAGACTTCATGGGACCATTCCCTTCCTCTTACTCCAATGATTATATCTTGCTGGCTGTTGATTATATTTCTAAATAGGTGGAAGCCGTACCTTTGTCCACTAATGATGCCAAAGAGGTGCTTAGTTTCCTCAAATAGTACATATTCAATAGGTTTGGTGTTCTAAGAACCTTAATTAGTGATGGAGGTATCCACTTTTGCAACAAGCAATTAGGCACACTTCTTCAAAGATATGGCATCAAGCATAAGGTGGCTACCCGCTACCATCCTCAAACTAGTGGCCAAGTGGAGATCTCAAATAGAGAACTTAAAAGAATCCTTGAGAAGATGATGGGAGCTTCAAGAAAAGACTGGTCAAAGAGATTGATGATGCTTATAGGGCTTACAGAATAGCCTTCAAGACCCTCATTGGAATGTCATCTTATCAGTTTATCTATGGCAAAGCTTGTCACTTACTAGTGGAGCTAGAGCATAGAGCATATTGGAAAACAAAGTTTCTTAACTTTGATGCCAAGGCTGCGGGAGAGAAGATGTTACTTCAACTAAATGAGCTTAATGAGTTTAGAGTGGAGGCTTATGAGAATGCCAAGTTTTACAAGGAGAAGACCAAAATGTGGCATGACACATGGATCTCCATAAGAACATTTAAGCTCGGACAAATGGTGCTTCTCTTCAATTCAAGGCTCAAGCTCTTCCCAGAAAAGTTAAAGTTTAGATGGTCTGAGCCTTTCATTATCACCAAGGTGTCACCATATGGTTATTGATAAACCCATATTTCATGGTTTATCTTGTGCTCAATTGAGTGGTTTTTATCAACTCTTTACCCACTTATTCATACTATTTGCATGATTTTACATTTGCCTTCCTAATTATGTGCTTTGATTGAAAACATGCTTCTTCGGTCTTAAGTTCCCTATGTTTAATCCTCTCTTATTACCATTAGATGCCTTGATATGTGTGTTAAGTGATTTTAGAGATTACAAGGCAGGAATGACTCAGAGGATGGAAAGGAAGCATGCAAAAGTGGAAGGAATACAAGAAGTTGGAGAAACTGCTAAGCTGTTGATGAGCGGATAATTTAAACGCTTTTTGGCATTGTTTTTAGTATGTTTTTAGTATATTTTAGTTAGTTTTTAGTATACTTTTAGTAGTTTTTAGTTAAAATTCACTTTTTTGGACTTTACTATGAGTTTGTGTGTTTTTCTGTGATTTCAGGTATTTTCTGGCTGAAATTGAGGGTCCTGAGGAAAAATATGATTCAGAGGCTGAAAAGGACTGCAGATGCTGTTTGATTCTGACCTCCCTGCATTCGAAGTAGATTTTCTGGAGCTACAGAAGCCCAATTGGCGCGCTCTCAACGGCGTTGGAAAGTAGACATCCTGGGCTTTCCAGCAATGTATAATAGTCCATACTTTGCTCGAGATTTGATGGCCCAAATCGGCGTTGCAAATCTGCTTCAGAATTCCCAGCGTTTAACGCTGGAACTGGCATAAAAATTGGAGTTAAACGCCCAAACTGGCATAAAAGCTGGCGTTTAACTCCAGAAAAAGTCTCTACACATGAAAGCTTCAATGCTCAGCCTAAGCACACACTAAGTGGACCCAGAAGTGGATTTTTACGTCATTTATTCATTTCTGTATACCCTAGGTTACTAGTTCACTATTAATAGGATCTTTTGACATTGTATCTGTATCTCATGACACATTACACGTTTCTTTGTGTATTTTCTACGGCATGAGTCTCTAAACCCCATGGTTGGGGGTGAGGAGCTCTGCTGTGTCTTGATGGATTAATGCAATTACTACT
>NC_029774.3:94575235-94576272 GCF_000817695.3 Arachis duranensis | reverse complement strand
TTGAAGAAGAAGACAGTAGGAAAGCAGAGATTCAGAAGATGGAGCATCTCCAAAACCTCAACCTGTTCCCCATTACTGCAAAACAAGTACTTATTTCATGTTCTTTTACTTTTCACAATCAAACCTGATAATTATTGATATCCTGACTAAGAGTTACAAGATAACCATAGCTTGCTTCAAACCGACAATCTCCGTGGGATCGACCCTTACTCACGTAAGATATTACTTGGACGACCCAGTGCACTTGCTGGTTAGTTGTGCGGGATTGCAAAAGTGTGATTGCAATTTCGTGCACCAAGTTTTTGGCGCCGTTGCCGGGGATTGTTCGAGTCTGGACAACTGACGGCTTATCTTGTTGCTTAGATTAGGACTGTTTTATTTTTGTTGGTTTAGAGTCTTTTAGTTGAGTCTAGTTTCATATTTTAAGTTTGGTGTCAATTGCATGCTTTTGTTTTCTTTTAATTTTTCGAATCTGCATGTCCTTAATCCCTTTTTGATCTTTAAAAATTCTAAGTTGGGTGTCTTCTTTTTGTTTTCCCTTGAGTTTTCGAAAATTTGTGTCTGATTTTCTAAAAATTTTAAGTTTGGTGTCATTTTGTTGTTTTTCTCTTTCCTCATTTTAAAAAAATAAAATCTTTTTCAAAATTATTTTCAATCATATCTTTTCTATTGCTAATTCCAAAATCTTTTTAACTAATTCATTGATTTAGTTTTCAATTTGCTTTGATCTCATTTTCTTTTAGTTCTCGAAATTTATTTTGTTTTCCTTTTATTTTATTTTATTTTTTTCGGTAAAAAAAAATTATATATATATATATATATTATTTTGCTTGTGAATTCATATCATATTCCCTTTTTCCATCATGGACCTAAGTGGAATTGAACAGTCCAAAAGGACTCTGGGGTCATATGCTAACCCCATTACAGCTGCATATGGGAGTAGCATCTGTATACCTCCCATTAAAGCAAGCAGCTTTGAGCTAAATCCTCAACTCATTATCATGGTGCAACAAAATTGCCAGTATTCCGGTCTTCCA
>NC_029774.3:94574264-94575203 GCF_000817695.3 Arachis duranensis | reverse complement strand
AAAAAGCTCAGATGTCTTTAGACCACTCAGCTGGTGGATCTATACATATGAGGAAGACGATTGAAGAGGCTCAAGAGCTTATAGATACTGTTGCTAGAAATCAATATTTGTACTCTAGCAATGAGTTCTCTACAAAAGAAGAAGTTATGGCAGTAGCCAATGATCCTAATCCTCAAGAACAGATGGTTGAGCTTAATCAGCAATTACAACTGATGACAAAACAGTTAGCAGAATTTAAAGAAATGCTCCAAGAAACTAAAATTGCTAACAAGAACATAGAATCACATTTGAATCAGGCAAAACAGCAGCTATCTAAACAGATAACAGAAGAATGCCAAGCAGTTCAACTGAGGAGTGGGAAGACATTGAATAACACTGCTCAAAGTAGTAAAAAGCTAAATAAGGAACAATTGACAGAGGATAACCAAACCACTGTCCAAACTCCCTCTGAGGACAGTAAAAGCCCAGAGAGGAATACTTTTGGCGTTCAAACGCCAGAAAAGGGGGGAAAGCTAGCGTTAAACGCCCATTCCCTGCCCAGTTCTGGTGTTCAAACGCCAGAAAAGGGAGAGAAGTTGGCGTTAAACGCCCAATCTTCACCCAATCCTGGCGTTCAGATGCCAAGGGAGGGCGTTAAACGCCCATTTTTCACCCAATCCTGGCGTTCAGACGCCAAGGGAGGATCAGACACCTGAGAGTGCTGACAGTAATTCCCCTAACAAGGCTTCTTCAACCACTTCTGTAAGGAATAAACCTGCAGCATCTAAGGTTGAAGAATATAAAGCCAAGATGCCTTATCCTCAAAAACTCCGCCAAGCAGAACAAGATAAGCAATTTGCCCACTTTGCAGACTATCTATGGACTCTTGAAATAAAGATTCTGTTTGCAGAGGCACTTGAGCAAATACCTTCTTATGCTAAGTTCATGAAAGAGATCTTA
>NC_029774.3:94573117-94574037 GCF_000817695.3 Arachis duranensis | reverse complement strand
TCCACTATCAGAAAGCTTGGGTTGACTGAAGAAGTCAAACCAATCCAGATATGCCTCCAACTTGCTGATGGCTCTATTAAATATCCATCAGGCATAATAGAGGACATGATTGTCAAGGTTGGGCCATTCGCCTTTCCAACTGACTTTGTGGTGCTGAAAATGGAGGAGCACAAGAGTGCAACTCTTATTCTATGAAGACCTTTCCTAGCAACTGGACGAACTCTCATTGATGTACAAAAAGGGGAAGTAACCCTGAGAGTCAATGAGGATGAGTTCAAGTTGAATGCTGTAAAAGATATGCAGCATCCAGACACACCAAATGACTGCATGGGCGCTGACATTATTGACTCTTTGGTAGAAGAGATCAATATGACTGAAAGTATAGAATCAGAGCTTGAGGACATCTTCAAGGATGCTCAGCCTGATCAAGAAGAACCAGTGGAAACAAAAGAATTTTTGAAAATTCCTCAGGAGGAGGATAAGCCTCCCAAACCTGAACTCAAACCATTACCACCATCCCTGATGTATGCATTTCTGGGAGAGGGTGACACTTTTCCAGTAATTATAAGCTCTGCTTTAAATCCACAGGAAGAGGAAGCACTGATTCAAGTGCTAAGGACACACAAGACAGCTCTTGGGTGGTCCATAAGTGATCTTAAGGGCATTAGCCCAGCTAGATGTATGCACAAGATCTTGTTGGAGGATAATGCCAAACCAGTGGTCCAACCACAAAGGAGACTAAATCCAGCCATGAAGGAGGTGGTGCAGAAAGATGTCACTAAATTACTAGAGGCTGGGATTATTTATCCTATTTCTGATAGCCCCTGGGTGAGCCCTGTCCAAGTTGGCCCCAAAAAGGGAGGCATGACAGTAGTTCATAATGAAAAAAATGAACTGGTTCCTACAAGAACAGTCACAGG
>NC_029774.3:94570880-94571796 GCF_000817695.3 Arachis duranensis | reverse complement strand
GTAGGGTGCAATCAAAGAAATTAATCACAGATGCAAAGTACTATCTTTGGGATGAACCATATCTCTTCAAGAGATGTGCAGATGGAGTAATCCGTAGATGTGTGGCTAAGGAAGAAGCGCAAAAGATTCTGTGGCACTGCCATGGATCACAGTATGGGGGGCATTTTGGAAGTGAGCGAACAGCCACTAAGGGCCTCCAATGTGGCTTCTACTGGCCTACTCTCTATAGAGATGCCCGAGAGTTTGTGCGTAACTGTGACAGCTGCCAAAGAGCTGGTAACTTGCCTCACGGATACGCCATGCCTCAACAAGGGATCTTAGAGATTGAGTTGTTTGATGTATGGGGGATTGACTTCATGGGTCCGTTCCCACCATCATACTCAAACACTTATATTCTGGTGGCAGTGGATTATGTATCCAAATGGGTGGAGGCTATTGCAACACCCATTAATGACACTAAAACAGTGTTAAAATTCCTCCAGAAATACATCTTCAGCAAATTTGGTACCCCTAGAGTAATAATCAGTGATGGGGGTACTCATTTCTGCAATAAACAGCTGTACTCTGCTATGGTCCGATATGGAATTAACCACAAAGTGGCGACCCCATATCATCCACAGACAAATGGGCAAGCTGAAGTCTCTAACAGAGAGTTAAAAAAAATCCTTGAACGGACTGTAATTGCCCGTAGGAAGGATTGGGCAAAGAGCTTGGATGATGCTCTGTGGGCATACAGAACAGCATTCAAGACTCCAATAGGAACCTCTCCATACCAGCTCGTGTATGGAAAGGCGTGTCACTTGCCAGTGGAACTGGAACACAAGGCCTACTGGGCAACCAGATTCCTAAACCTTGATGCCAAGTTAGCTGGAGAAAAACGATTGCTCCAGTTAAATGAGCTAGAGGAATTTAGACT
>NC_029774.3:94568547-94570831 GCF_000817695.3 Arachis duranensis | reverse complement strand
GAAATGCTAAGATTTATAAGGAAAAGGCAAAAAAGTGGCATGACAAGAAGTTGTCATCCAGAGTCTTTGAGCCAGGACAAAAAGTTCTGCTCTTCAACTCTAGACTCAGATTGTTCCCAGGAAAACTTAAATCCCACTGGAGGGGTCCGTATGTGATTACAGCAGTATCACCATATGGATATGTTGAGCTTCAGGATACTGATTCTGACAAGAAGTTCATTGTTAATGGACAGAGGATCAAGCATTATCTTGAAAGCAATTTTGAGCAAGAATGCTCAAAACTGAGACTTGAGTGATTCTCAGTGAAGGTCCAGCTAAAGACAATAAAGAAGCGCTTGCTGGGAGGCAACCCAGTCATTAGCAGGTTATATGTTTTGTTTCTACAAGGACAATTCTCAAAATTGAAGGAATTCAAAGAGTTACAGAAGGATTCAGTGCAAAAAGCAGAGAAAAAGAGCTTACTGGCGAAAAAACGCCAGTAAGGGGTACTTTGGGCGTTAAACGCCAGAATGGGCACCATTCTGGGCGTTTAACGCCAGTAAAGGTGCCATTTTGGACGTTAAACGCCAGAATGGGCACCATTCTGGGTGTTTAACGCCAGGTGTGCAGCATCCTGGGCGTTTAGCAAAACGCCCAGTGATAAAGGGATTTCTGGCGTTTAACGCCAGTCAGGGTACCTGGCTGGGTGTTAAACGCCCAAATTGGCCAACAAATGGGCGTTAAACGCCAGAATGGATACCATTCTGGGCGTTTAACGCCAGAATGGATACCATTCTGGGCGTTTAACGCCAGAAAGGCAAGGGGAGGAGATTTTGTTTCCCACTTCAAATTTTTTCAAACTTTCTTGTTTTGATTCATATTTTTCTGCATAAACACATTACAAACTTTCATCATTCACCTTCCAATTTCAAAAATTAAAATCTTCTTCAAATCTATCTCAAATCCTTTCTTAGGTTCTTTCAAAAAATACTCAATTATCTCCTCAAATTTTTTCCATATCTTCTCAAATCTCCCTTAAATCTTCGAAAATCTCTCCTCCTCTCCTATTTAAACACGTTCGGCCACCCCCCTTTCCCCACACCATTCAAATTTTCTCTCCTCCTCTCTCCCCTCTTTCCTTTCTTTTGCTTGAGGACAAGCAAACCTCTAAGTTTGGTGTGCTTTCCATGATCACTAAGCCAAGATTCATCAAGATCATGGCTCCTAAGGGAAAACAAACCAATTTAAGAGGAAAGAAAGAGAATAATCCAAAGAATCTTTGGAATCAAGAGAAGTTCTTAACCAAAGAACATGAAGACCATTATCACAAAATAATGGGTCTGAGGTCAGTGATCCTGGAAGTCAAATTCGATCTGAAAGAAGATGAATATCCGGGGATCCAAGAGCAAATTCGAAACAGAGGATGGGAAGTTCTAACCAATCCTGAGATAAAGGTTGGAAGAAATATGGTTCAGGAATTCTACTCAAATCTGTGGCTAATAGATAAGCAGAGAATGAAAACCAACTCAAGAGGGGAGACCTCAAACCAATTGCAAGAGGTTGGCTAGACTTTATTGGGCGTTCCATATTGCCCATTAGCAACCGTTCTGAGGTCACTATCAAGAGAGCAGTGATGATTCATTGCATTATGCTTGGAAAAGAAGTGGAGGTTCATCATCTGATTGCTTGTGAGATCTACACAATTGCAAATAAGAATTCCACTGAAGCCAAACTGGCTTACCCAAGCTTGATCTCCTTGCTCTATAAAGAGGCTGGGGTAAAGATGGAAGTAGATGAATTCATACCCATTGAACATCCAATCACCAAGAAGTCAATGGAAGGACAAATGCAAGACAACTCTATCAAAAAGAGGGCGTAGGAGTTCCTCCCTGAATTTCCTGAAATTGACTACTGGGCCAGCTGGTGCACGAAATTGTGAACAATACTTTTCACAACTCTCATAATCCCCGGTCATGAACCCCAAAAACTTGGTGTTCAATACCATGGCATTACACAACTTCGCACAACTAACCAGCAAGTGCACTGGGTCGTCCAAGTAATAAACCTTATGCGAGTAAGGGTCAATCCCACGGAGATTGTTAGTATGAAGCAAGCTATGGTCATCTTGTAAATCTTAGTCAGGCAAACTCAAATGGATATGGTGATGAACGCATAAAACATAAAGATAAAGATAGAGATACTTATGTAATTCATTGGTAGGAACTTCAGATAAGCGCATGAAGATGCCTTCCCTTCCGTCTCTCTGCTTTCCTACTGTCTTCATCCAATCCTTCTTATTCCTTTC
>NC_029774.3:94561333-94562553 GCF_000817695.3 Arachis duranensis | reverse complement strand
AACTGATGAGGATCTTCCAATGGAAGTCCATGGAACTTGCAATTCTGTTGCATTAGAGAAACTAATTGAGGCTTAAGCTCAAAGTTGTTTGCTCCAATGGCAGGGATAGAGATGCTTCTCCGATAGAAATCGGGAGTAGGTGCAGTAAAGTCACCCAGCACCTTCCTTGCATTGTTGGCATTGTTGTTGTTTTTGGCTGCCATGGGTTCTTCTTCTTTGAAAATTTCTGTTAGGTCCTCTACAGAGAATTGTGCCTTAGCTTCTCTTCGCTTTCGCTTCAAGGTCCTTTCCGGTTCAGGATCAGCCTCAACAAGAATGCCTTTGTCTTTGCTCCTGCTCATATGAGAGAGAAGAGAACAAGAAAATATGGAATCCTCTATGTCACAGTATAGAGATTCCTTGAAGTGTCAGAGGAAAAGAAGAGTAGAATACAGAAGTAGAAAATTCGAACTTATCACAGAAGATGGAGTTCGAATCTTGCATTAAAGAATAGTGTTAGTCCATAAATAGAAGGATGTGAGAAGGAGGGAAGTGATTTTCGAAAATTAAGTAAAAATTTTGAAAACATTTTTGAAAAACATTACTTAATTTTCGAAAAAAGTGGGAAAGAAATCAAGTGATTTTTGAAAAAGAATTTGAAATTAGAAATCAAAGAGATTTGATTGAAAATTATTTTGAAAAAGATATGGTTAAGAAGATATGATTAGTTTTAAAAGGATGTGATTGAGAAGATATGATTTGAAAAACATTTTAAAAAGATTTGATTTTGAAGAATTAAAAACTTGACTAACAAGAAAAGATATGATTCAAACATTAAACCTTTCTCAACAGAAAAGGCAACATACTAGAAATGTTGAATCAAATCATTAATTGATAGTAAGTATTTTTGAAAATAGAAAGAAATTGAATTTGAAAGAGATTTGATTGAAAAGATATGATTTGAAAAAGATTTGATTTTGAAAAACTTTGAAAACTGAAAAAAAAATTGCATTGAAAAACAGAATCTTCCCCCTTGTGCCATCCTGGCGTTAAACGCCCAGAATGGTGCACATTCTGGCGTTTAACGCCCAAAACTATACCTTTTTGGGCGTTAAACGCCCAACCAGGTACCCTGGCTGGCGTTTAAACGCCAGTTTGCCTTCCTTCACTGGGCGTTTTGAACGCCCAGCTTTTCTGTGTAATTCCTCTGCTGTATGTTCTGAATCTTCAATTCTCTGTAT
>NC_029774.3:94560987-94561318 GCF_000817695.3 Arachis duranensis | reverse complement strand
ATAATTCCTCTACTGTATGTTCTGAATCTTCAATTCTCTGTATTATTGACTTGAAAAGACACAAATTAAAAATATTTTTGGATTTTTAATAATCAAAATGCAACTAAAATCAAGTAACAATGCATGCAAGACACCAAACTTAGCAGTTTGTATACTACTGACACTAACAAAATGAAAATGCATATGAGACACACAAAACACTCAAGTCAATTGAATTCAAAGATCAGAGCACAAAAATTATCAAGAATTACTTGAAAATCCTTAATACACATGAATGAATGCATGCAATTAACACTAAACTTAAGATGAGACACTAGACTCAAACAAGAAA
>NC_029774.3:94559385-94559873 GCF_000817695.3 Arachis duranensis | reverse complement strand
AGTGATCTAAGATAGCATAAAATGAAGATAGCTACCAAAGTCTCTCTATCATGATCTAAGAACTAGATGTCCAAAGATGCCAATACAATAGTCAAAAGGTCCTACTTATAGAGAACTAGTAGCCTAGGGTTTACAGAAATGAGTAAATGACATAAAAATCCACTTCCGGGCCCACTTGATGTGTGCTTGGGCTGAGCAATGAAGCATTTTCGTGTAGAGACTCTTCTTGGAGTTAAACGCCAGATTTTATGCCAGTTTGGGCGTTTAACTCCCATTTGGGTGCCAGTTCCGGCGTTTAACGCTGGAAATCTTGAAGGTGACTTTGAACGCCGGTTTGGGCCATCAAATCTTGGGCAAAGTATGGAGTATCATATATTTCTGGAAAGCCCAGGATATCTACTTTCCAACGCCGTTGAGAGCGCGCCAATTGGGCTTCTGTAGCTCCAGAAAATTCACTTCGAGTGCAGGGAGGTCAGAATCCAACAGCA
>NC_029774.3:94555736-94559218 GCF_000817695.3 Arachis duranensis | reverse complement strand
GAATTTTAACTAAAAACTAATAAAAATATACTAAAAACTAACTAGATCATACTAAAAACAATGCCAAAAAGCGTACAAATTATCCGCTCATCACCAGCCTAGAAGCATCTATCACCAAGTTGCAAGAAACTATGGAGCAACTTAAGGAAGAACAGTAGAATCAGAACTGCATGCTCTGCAAATTACTGAAGGAACAAGAGAAGCAGGGGCGTGAACTTCAAGAATTGAAACGCCAAAAGTTCTCCCCTCAATTTGAGGGAGCATCCACTTCTCAAAATCAAGGTTGTTGAGTCCTAACTCTGTGAAAACCTCTATCATTAGGAGCCTATTTAAATTTTTGTTTTCTATTTTTTTAGTCTCATCTTATATCTATTTTTGAGTCTTGTTCTTAATTCATAATTAATAAAATTTAAAATTCATGTCTTAAAGCTATGAATGTCCTATGAATCCATCACCTCTCTTAAATGAAAAGTGCTTTAATCACAAAAGAACAAGAAGTACAGGATTTCGAATTTATCTTTGAAACTAGTTGAATTAGTTTGATGTGGTGACAATACTTTTTGTTTTCTGAATGAATGCTTGAACAGTGCATATGTCTTTTGAATTTTTTTGTTTTAAGAATGTTAAAATTGTTGGCTCTTGAAAGAATGAGGGAAAAGAGAACTGTTATTGAAGATCTGAAAAATCATCAAATTGATTCTTGAAGCAAGAAAAAGCAGTGATTCAAAAAAAAACGAAAAAAAAGAGATAGAAGAGAAAGAAAGAAATAAAGTTGTGATCCAAGGCAAAAAGAGTGTGCTTAAGAACCCTGGACACCTCTAATTGAGGACTCTAGCAAAGCTGAGTCACAATCTGAAAAGGTTCACCCAAGTATGTGTCTGTGGCACGTATGTATCCGGTGGTAATACTGGAAGACAGAGTGCTTTGGGCCACAGTCAAGACTCATACAATAGCTATGTTCAAGAATCATTATACTTAACTAGGAGAATCAATAACACTATCTGAGTTCTGAGTTCCTATAGATGCCAATCATTCTGAACTTCAAAGGATAAAGTGAGATGCCAAAACTGTTCGGAAGCAAAAAGCTACTAGTCCCGCTCATCTAATTGGAGATAAGTTTCCTTGATATTTTGGAGTCTATAATATATTCTCTTTTTTTTATCCTATTTTGATTTTCAGTTGCTTGGGGACAAGAAACAATTTAAGTTTGGTGTTGTGATGAGCGGATAATTTATATGCTTTTTGGCATTGTTTTTAGTATATTTTTAGTATATTTTAGTTAGTTTTTAGTATACTTTTAGTAGTTTTTAGTTAAAATTCACTTTTCTGGACTTTACTATGATTTTGTGTGTTTTTCTGTGATTTCAGGTATTTTCTGGCTGAAATTGAGGGTCCTGAGCAAAAATCTGATTCAGAGGCTGAAAAGGACTGCAGATGCTGTTGGATTCTGACCTCCCTGCACTCGAAGTGAAGGTTCTGGAGCTACAGAAGCCCAATTGGCGCGCTCTCAACGGTGTTGGAAAGTAGACATCCTGGGCTTTCCAGCAATGTATAATAGTCCATACTTTGCCCGAGATTTGATGGCCCAAACCGGTGTTGCAAATCTGCTTCAGAATTCCCAGCGTTTAACGCTGGAACTGGCATAAAAATTGGAGTTAAACGCCCAAACTGGCATAAAAGCTAGCGTTTAACTCCAGAAAAAGTCTCTACACATGAAAGCTTCAATGCTCAGCCCAAGCACACACTAAGTGGACCCAGAAGTGGATTTTTACGTCATTTTACTCATTTCTGTATACCCTAGATTACTAGTTCACTATTAATAGGATCTTTTGACATTGTATCTGTACCTCATGACACATTACACGTTTCTCATTGTATTTTCTACGGCATGAGTCTCTAAACCCCATGGTTGGGGGTGAGGAGCTCTGCTGTGTCTTGATGGATTAATGCAGTTATTACTGTTTTTCATTCAATCATGCTTGCTTCCATTCTAAGATATCACTTGTTCTTAAACCTGATGAATGTGATGATCCGTGACACTCATCATCATTCTCACATATGAGCATGTGCCTGACAACCACCTCCGTTCTACCTTAGATTGAGTAGATATCTCTTGGGTTCCTTAATCAGAATCTTCGTGGTAATTAGCCGTGCTGTGACAGAGCGCGTTGAACATTTTCACTGAGAGGATGGGAGGTAGCCATTGACAACGGTGAAACCCTACATACATCTTGCCATGGAAGGAGCCTTGCGTGCTTGAAGAAGAAGACAGTAGAAAAGCAGAGGTTCAGAAGATAGAGCATCTCCAAAACCTCAACCTGTTCCCCATTACTGCAAAACAAGTACTTATTTCATGTTCTTTTGCTTTTCACAATCAAACCTGATAATTATTGATATCCTGACTAAGAGTTAGAAGATAACCATAGCTTGCTTCAAACCGACAATCTCCGTGGGATCGATCCTTACTCTCGTAAGGTATTACTTGGACGATCCAGTGCACTTGCTGGTTAGTTGTGCGGGATTGCAAAAGTGTGATTGCAATTTCGTGCACCAGCTGTCTAGCCTGACCTCTTCGCACTCAAACGGCTATAACTTTAGCTACAGAGATCCAAATGATGCGGTTCCACTTGCGTTAGAAAGCTAACATCCGGGGATTCGATTTGATATATAATTTGCCATAGTGACCATACAGATAGGCAATGCGAACGCATCATCCACGCGGATGCGTCGCATCTGCAAAAATCAGCGTGGCAGATTTCGCAAACAGCGAATCCTAGGCTATTTCCGGCACAGTTTCAAGCCTAGAAAACACAGTTTAAAGGCTGCAAAGTGAAGGAATGAGGGGGGACTTCAGATGCTCTCATAATTCACTTTTCATATTTTTAGATGTAGTTTTTAGTGAGAGAGGTTCTCTCATCTCTCTCTTAGGATTAGGATTAGAATTAGGATTAGGATTTAGGACTTCTCTTAGTTTTAGGAGTGACTCTCAATCCCAGGTTCTTTGTATTTATTTATTTTTTAATGTTCCATGTTTAGATTGATCTCCTTAATTAATGTTATTTGAGATATTTCAGATTGATGATTGCTGTCTTTTATTTATATAAATAATTTGGATTTTCCTGTTTCCCTTTTGGCTTTGGTTGAATAATTGGTGACTCTAGAGTTATCAAACTCATTGTTGATTGAAAATTGGATTTCTTCATTTCATTAATTCATATTCCAATAACTCTAGCCTTTTCCAAGGAAAGACTAGGACTTGATGAATCAGAATTAATTTATCCACTTAACTTACCTTCATAGTTAGAGGTTAACAAAGTGGGAGAAAAATCCAATTCTCATCACAATTGATAAGGATAACTAGGATAGGACCTCCAGTTCTTACACCTTGCCAAGAGTTTATTTTACAGTCATTCATTTACTTTTATTGCTTTGAAAATATACATGTGCCCATTGCCCAACTAACCTTTTACCTTAATCCAAAA
>NC_029774.3:94553855-94554696 GCF_000817695.3 Arachis duranensis | reverse complement strand
TTCAGAGATTACAAGGCAGGAATGGCTCAGAGGATGGAAAGAAAGCATGCAAAAGTGGAAGGAATACAAGAAGTTGGAGAAACTGCTAAGCTGTCCAGCATGACCTCTTCGTACTCAAACAGCGATAACTTTAGCTACAGAGGTCCAAATGACGCGGTTTTAGTTGTGTTGGAAAGCTAACGTCCGGGGCTTCAATTTGATATATAATATGCCATAGTGGCCCTGACGCTAGGTGACGCGACCGATGCGGCTGCGTTGCAGTGACGAAAAACTAGCGTGGCAGATTTCTTCTCCAGCGATTTCTGGGCTGTTTTCGACCCAGTTTTCGGCCCAGAAAACTCAGATTAGAGGCTATAAAGTAGAGGGATTGCATCCATTCAGATGAGGCTCTCATAATTCTCTTTTTATTATTTTTAGATGTAGTTTTTAGTGAGAGAGGTTCTCTCCTCTCTCTTAGGATTAGGATTAGGATTAGAAATTAGGATTCTTAGAAACTAAGATTTAGGACTTCTCTTGATTTTTAAGAGTGACTCTCAATTTAGGTTCAATGTTCCTTTTTATTTATTTTTCCAATTAAATTTATTTAATGTTCCATGTTTAGATTGATCTCCTTAATTAATGTTATTTGAGATATTTCAGATTGATGATTGCTGTCTTTTATTTATATAAATAATTTGGATTTTCCTTTTGCCCAATTGGCTTATGAATATTTTCCATGTTAGATTTTACTGCTTTGAATGAATTGAAGGTATTTCAGATATTTATAATTTTAATTTAGCTTTTTACATTCTTGGCTGTGGTTGATTAATTGGTGACTCTTGAGTTATCAAACTCATTGTTA
>NC_029774.3:94550425-94553392 GCF_000817695.3 Arachis duranensis | reverse complement strand
TCCAATGGACTATCAACAACCATTCTGTGATGCATATCAAGGCAATGGCTATGGTGAGCACTCTTTTGACTATCAACAACCACCACCATACGCCTATGAACTCCCTCCTCAACATAGCTTTGAACCACCATACTCACAAGTCCCTTTCCGCCATTCACCTCTATATGACCCTAACCCTCAACCACCATACCAACCACCTTATGAGCCATATGAACCATATATAGAACCACCCCAATTCCAACCCAATTACTCACAAAAACCACCACCTCGATATTCACCATCTCTATATCCATCAATCCAAGAGCACTATGATCCTATTTATGAACGTCGAGTGTATCAAGAGACAAAGGATCGTCTCAAGGAAACAGTGGATCGATGTCAGGCAACCATTCATCAATTGGGGCAAGCAATAATGAATCAATTAGCTTCCCAGCACTCAATTATACAAGGATCAGCCATAACTCCATGTGGACAGTCTAGTGAAGAGCGTAGCATGAAGGAGATACCAGAAACCCCAGTGAACAAGACAGAGAATGCATTCGTACTAGAACGAGTAGAAGAAGCTGTCGTTGTTCAAGAAGAAGAAGAAGCGGTTGGAGACTTAGGAGATGCAGAACCTCCATGGGAAAGTCAAGACATTGAGCCTCCTTCCAAGACGGTTGAAATTGATGCTGAAGAGGGTGTACAACCTCCAAGGCATATCACAGTTGAAGACTTGGAAGAGGTTGCTCAAGTGATGGAGATTCAAGAAGAAGAAGGACAACCTCCCATGCCCTTGGAAAGCAATGAAGAGGAGATTGAATTGGAAGAGAGCCACCAAGAGGAAGAGGTCGAAATTGAAGAAGCTTGCAAAGAGGTGGTAGTTATCTGAAAAGAGCACAAGGGAGTGGAGCTTGCAATTTCATTAAAAATACCTCCCCCTAAGTTTCCATCATCCTTCACAACATTCAAGTGGGTAAAATTCATATCCCTTAGCTTTCTAATTCCACTTGAATATGGGCTACTGAAGACGGATGGTCAACTTAGAGCTCTTTGTGACATTAAGAGTAAGAGGAAGATGGCCAGTAGTAAGAATTGTCCTGCAAGGTTCATCATGGTTGGAAGCTTTTAAGTTTAAACGCAAAGGTTGGTATAGAGCTCAACTGAATGGGTCTAGGAAGCTGTTCGGTCGCTGCAGTGAGAATTCAAATCACCTTTCACCCGGCTGGAAAAATACAGATCAAGACAAAAACGGGTGTAAAGGTAAGGTTTGGGATCCTGGAATCTGTTCTGACATTTGTCACCTCGGGAGCCTAAGAATCTGTTTGAAGCTTCGTAAGGGCTTTACGTGCTTAGTCTAGGACCCCGAAGGTTACTAGAGATACAAACATTGGTGGGGATTCCTGGATCAGTACAAGCATAAGACACCATGACAAGAAGCTCATCAAATGTCCAACTTAAGGATTTTAACTAAAAGTGCTAGGTGGGAGACAACCCACCATGGTATGATCATTCCTTTTTTTATTTTTATTCAGTTTTATTTGTTTTCAAGTTTTATTTTATTTTATTGTATTGAAACTGGAATTTCGCATAACATTCATATTAGCATTGCATACTGCATACTTGCATATATATATATATATAAAAGGGGGCCACGCGACGCGACCGCATTAGCGACGCGTCCGCGTCGCGAGGAGAGGGGAGAAAATAAAAAAACGAACAGAGAGTCACGCGAGAGCGTGGCTGGAGGCGTGCCAATGGCACAAATCGTCCCACGCGACCGCATCGCTGACGCGACCGCGTCATATGGGAAAAATGGCCTCCCACGCGACCGCGTGCCCCACGCGCCCGCGTGCCCTGGATTTCGACGTAATAATGGTGCACAACTGAAAGTTGTGCTGGAGTGGCGCTGGACTGGCGCTGGACGCGCAGTCCATTTCACGCGACCGCGTGCCTCACGCGGCCGCGTCACGTTCTTCTAAAGCCCACTCGTGCGATCGCCTCACCCAAAATTTGGCAAAATAAGATTTTGAACAGAGAGTTGTGCGAGCGCGAGGCTGCCCTCGCGCCAGTAGCATAAATTGAGTCACGCGATCGCGTGACCGACGCGACTGCGTCGATTAACTTACAGCGCAAGTCGTGCGACCGCGTGCCCCACGCGTCCGCGTCACTTGCGCCGCACAGCTTATCCTAATTTGCCAAATATCTTATCTTTTCTTCCCCAATCCTAATTTCTTCTATCTTTTCTTCTTTCTTCTTTCTTTCTTACTTTACTTCTTTCCCTTCTCCTTCTTCTTATCTTTTATTTTATTTTACTTAATTTATTTGCATATCTCATTCATCGCATCTTAATTTTGTGCATATTGTTTTTATTTTCTTTTCTGAATTTTTTATTTTTCCATTAGTGTTAAAAAAATTTTTTTTTTCTTATTTTACTGTTGCATCTTTTCTTGAATTTATTTTGGTAACTTGTTTTACACTGTGGGATGATATTAATTATCTGCCAATGCCAATCTTTTATGATACTTGCACTCCATTTGCATTGGCATGAACTTGTATTGATACTTCCATTACCCACTCTCCTTCCCTATGTTACAAATTTTATACCACTGGTATGCCATGGCTTCTATTATTTTCTCACGTACATGTTGAAACTTCCATGTAAATGAGACCCTTATCATTTGGCATTAGCCCACCCATACTTTATTTATTTTCTTCTCTTTATTTCTGGGTTACTTTTCTTCCTTTTTCTTTCAGGATGGCCACCCGGAGGGGAACCGGAAGACGTTTACATGGGGAGACAAACAAGTCCATCTGCACAATCCTTGAAAAAAGGCATCAGTTGGAACAACCCGTCCACCTGCACATCTCAACATGCACCGAGGATGGTGCAATCTTTAAGTGTGTGGAGGTCGATACCGATCTCCATGGGTTAGTACTTTCTTGTCTCAACACCAATGTTTAAATTTTCTTTGTAGATTAGTTGTT
>NC_029774.3:94541865-94550408 GCF_000817695.3 Arachis duranensis | reverse complement strand
ATTGTTTAATGTATGCATACACTTATATGATTGAGGCCTTGTTTCACTGAGTTTACATACCCATATGGCCTTAACCTTTTCATTATCTATTGCAAACCAATTTTGAGCCTATTTTACCCATTTATTCTTTATTTTAGCACATCATTAACTCTAAGCGAAAAACAATAATGTCCTTAATTTGAATCCTTGGTTAGCTTAAACTAGTGAGAATGCTTATGAATTAAGTATGGGGAAGAGTGGGTTTGGAAACATCTGGTTTGAGAATTGAGTATGTTAGAATTTTCTGAAAATGTGAAAGAAATGTTTAGGACATGTTCATGCATTCAATAAATTAATCATATGCATTGAGAAAAACAAAAGAAAAAAATATATAAAAAAGAGCAAAATAAGTGAAAGGGGACAAAATGCCCCAAAGTAAGTGGTGAAAACAATGCATATGAGTTGTACTTGAAATTAGAATGCATGAATATGTGGAAAACATAGTTAATGGGAAGTCAGATTTTATATTATGATTACATGGATTGTCCTAAGTTAGGTGGAATAGTTTATGTTAATTAAGGATTCAAATTTTAAGCCCACTTGGCCAAATACAATCATACCTTGACCCTAACACCATTACAACCCTTAAAAGACCTCTTGATTTGTGTATTGGTGCATTAAATTTTTGTTGATTGTTAGATGAAGAGCAAGCTATAGAAAGCAAGATTAGTAGAGAATTGAGGGAATTGACCCTAGACACTTGAGAGTTAGAATGATATACACTACCAGTAAGGGTTCAGTGCTCAATTCTATGTTACCTGCTTTCATGGGCTATCTTCTTCTTGCAAGTTATTTCTATTGTATTTTGTGATTTGAATTAGTGAAATCCAGTTCATATTTGTCTTGAAGAACTTATTTATTTTTAACCAAGTAGGTAGAAACATTTTGCATTTAGTTGCATTCATAGGTTGCATCTCATACATTCTATCATTCCTCTTCATCTCTTTATAACTTCTCTTGAGCTTAGCATGAGGACATGATATTGTTTAAGTGTGGGGAGGTTGATAAACCACTATTTTATGGTTTATATTGTATTTTATTGAGTAGTTTTATCAAGCTTTTCACCCACTTATTCATATGATTTGCATGTATTTACAATTCCTCCACTTATTCATACTATTTGCATGATTTTACATTTGCCTTCCTAATTATGTGCTTTGATTGAAAACATGCTTCTTTGGCCTTAAGTTCCCTATGTTTAATCCTCTCTTATTACCATTAGATTCCTTGATATGTGTGTTAAGTGATTTCAGAGATTACAAGGCAGGAATGACTCAGAGGATGGAAAGAAAGCATGCAAAAGTGGAAGGAATACAAGAAGTTGGAGAAACTGCTAAGCTGTCTAGCCTGACCTCTTCGCACTCAAACGGCTATAACTTTAGCTATAGAGGTCCAAATGATGCGGTTCCACTTACGTTAGAAAGCTAACGTTTGGGGCTTCGATTTGATATATAATTTGCCATAGTAACCGTACAGATAGGCGACGTGAACGCATCATCTACGCGGACGCGTCGCATCTGCGAAAATCAGCGTGGCAGATTTCGCAAACAGCGAATCCTGGGCTATTTCCGGCCCAGTTTCAAGCCCAGAAAACACAGTTTAAAGGCTGCAAAGTGAAGGAATGAGGGGGGACTTCAGATGCTCTCATAATTCACTTTTCATATTTTTAGATGTAGTTTTTAGTGAGAGAGGTTCTCTCATCTCTCTCTTAGGATTAGGATTAGAATTAGGATTAGGATTTAGGACTTCTCTTAGTTTTAGGAGTGACACTCAATCCCAGGTTCTTTGTATTTATTTATTTTTCAATGTTCCATGTTTAGATTGATCTCCTTAATTAATGTTATTTGAGATATTTCAGATTGATGATTGCTGTCTTTTATTTATATAAATAATTTGGATTTTCCTATTTCCCTTTTGGCTTTGGTTGAATAATTGGTGACTCTAGAGTTATCAAACTCATTGTTGATTGAAAATTGGATTTCTTCATTTCATTAATTCATATTCCAATAACTCTGGTCTTTTCCAAGGAAAGACTAGGACTTGAGGAATCAGAATTAATTTATCCACTTAACTTACCTTCATAGTTAGAGGTTAACAAAGTGGGAAAAAAATCCAATTCTCATCACAATTAATAAGGATAACTAGGATAGGACTTCCAGTTCTTACACCTTGCCAAGAGTTTATTTTACAATCATTCATTTACTTTTATTGCTTTGAAAATATACCTGTGCCCATTGCCCAACTAACCTTTTACCTTAATCCAAAACCCCAAACACACTTTTTATTAAATAACCAATAATAAGAACATCCCTCCCTGCCACTCCTTGAGAAGACGACCCGAGGTTTAAATATTCAGTTAACAATTTTTAAAGGGGTTTGTTACTTGTGACAACCAAAACATTTGTACGAAGGGATTTCTGTCGGTTTAGAGACTATATCTACAATGCGACTGTTTTTATGAAATTCTTTACTGGCAAAAATCCCAACGTCAGTCATGTAAAGGTCATGGAAGAGAATTATGGAAGGAAATTCACTATCAATGGCCAGAGATTGAAGCACTACCTTGGAGGTAACTAGTGCACGAAAATTACACTCACACTATGTAATTCCGCACAACTAACCAGCAAGTGCACTGAGTCGTCCAAGTAATACCTTACGTGAGTAAGGGTCGAATCTCATGGAGATTGTTGACTTGAAGCAAGCTATGGTTATCTTATTATTCTTAGTCAGGATACCAATAGGGTTCTTTAGTTTCAATTGTAAAAAAGCAAAAGAGCATAAAATAAGTAATTGTTACGCAGTAATGGAGAATGTGTTGGAGTTTTGGGGATGCTTTGTCTTCTGAATCTCTGCTTTCCCCCTGTCTTCTTCTTCACACATGCAAGGTTCCTCCTATGGCAAGCTGTGTGTTGGTGGATCACCGTTGTCAATGGCTACCATCCGTCCTCTCAGTGAAAATGGTCCAAATGCGCTGTCACCGCACAGCTAATCATCTGTCGGTTCTCGATCATGTCGGAATAGGATCCATTGATCCTTTTGCGTCTGTCACTACGCCCAACATTCACGAGTTTGAAGCTCGTCATAGTCATCCAATCCCTGAGTCCTACTCGGAATACCACAGATAAGGTTTAGACTTTCCGGATTCTCAAGGATGCTGCCAATGGATTCTAGCTTATACCACGAAGATTCTGATTAAGAAATCCAAGAGATATTCATTCAATCGAAGGTAGAACGGAGGTGGTTTTTGGGCACGCGTTCATAGATTGAGAATGGTGATGAGTGTCACGGATCATCACCTTCATCATGGTTAAGTACGAATGAACATCTTAAAGAGAAACAAGCGTGTTTGAATAGAGAACAGAAATAATTGCATTAATTTCTCGAGACGCTGCAGAGCTCCTCACCCCCAACAATAGAGTTTAGAGACTCATGCCGTCAAAAAGTACAAAGTTCAGATCTAAAATGTCATGAGATACAAAATAAGTCTCTAAAAGTTGTTTAAATACTAAACTAGTAACCTAGGTTTACAGAAAATGAGTAAACTAAGATAGATAGTACAGAAATCCACTTCTGGGGCCCACTTGGTGTGTGCTGGGACTGAGACTTGAGCTTCTCACGTGCCTGGGCTTTTTTTGGAGTTAAACGTCAGGTTTTAACCTGTTTCTGGCGTTTAACTCCAACTTGCAACCTGTTTCTAGCGTTCACGCCAGAATGCAACATGGAACTGGCGTTAAACGCCAGTTTACGTCGTTTATCTTCGCGCAAAGTATAAACTATTATATATTGCTGGAAAGCCCTGGATGTCTACTTTCCAATCCAATTAAGAGCGCTCCAATCGGACTCATGTAGCTCCAAAAAATCCATTCCGAGTGCAGGGAGGTTAGAATCCAACAACATCAGCAGTCCTTTTTCAGCCTGAATCAGATTTTTGCTCAGCTCCCTCAATTTCAGCCAGAAAATACCTAAAATCATAGAAAAATACACAAACTCATAGTAAAGTCCATAAATATGATTTTTGCCTAAAAAATAATAAAAATATACTAAAAACTAACTAAAACATACTAAAATCTATTTGAAATTACCCCCAAAAAGCATTTAAAATATCTGCTCATCACAACACCAAACTTTAAGTGAAGCTCAGATTCTAATTCGATGAGCGGGACTAGTAGCTTTTTGCTTCCGAACAGTTTTGGCATGTCACTTTATCCTTTGAAATTCAGAATGATTGGCATCCATAGGAACTCAGAATTTAGATAGTATTATTGATTCTCCTAGTTTAGTATGTTGATTCTTGAACACAGCTACTTTATGAGTCTTGACTGTTGCCCTAAGCTCTTTGTTTTCCAGTATTACCACTGGATACATAAATTCCACAGACACATAACTGGGTGAACCTTTTCAGATTGTGACTTAGCTTTGCTAAAGTCCCCAATTAGAGGTGTCCAAAGTTCTTACGCACACTCTTTTGCCTTGGATCACGACTTTAACCACTCAGTCTCAAGCTTTTCACTTGGACCTACATTCCACAAGCTCATGGTTAGGGACAGCTTGATTTACCCGCTTAGGCCTGGATTTATTTCCTTGGGCCCTCCTATCCATTGATGCTCAAAGCCTTGGATCCTTTTCACCCTTGCCTTTTGGTTTAAAGGGCTATTGGCTTTTTCTACTGCTCCTTTTCTTTTTTTTTCTTTTTTTTCACTACTTTTTCTTGCTTCAAGAATCAATTTCATGGTTTTTCAGATCAACAATAATATTTCTCTTGTTCATCATTCTTTCAAGAGCCAACAATTTTAACATTCATAAAATTCAATATAAAAAAATATGCACTGTTTAGGCATTCATTCAGAAGACAAAAAATATTGCCACCACATCTAAATAATTAGAATTTTCCTTATTAAAAACTCAAAAATAATATTGCCTCTTTATTCTAAAAATCTACTATTTTATTTATGTTTGATGATGATGAGAAAAATAAATTATAGCTTAATTGGAGATAAAAACAAAATAGATATACTAATTACTACTACTAATATATAACTTCTAAGGTAAATTCCTAATAAGAACAATTATCACAGAGTTAAGGCAAAGATTGGGACTCAACAACCTTTATTTTGGTAGGTGGATGCTCCTTTAATCTGTGGGGTGCTTGGCCCTTCAAGAGACAGCTTCTGACGCTTCAGTTCCCTCAGTTCACGTCCTTGCTCTTCTTGTTCCTTAAGCAGTTTGCAAAGCATGCTATTTTGATTTTGCTGTTCTTCCTTTAGTTGCTCCATAGCTTCTTGCAATTTGGTGACAGATGCTTCAAGGCACTCCCAGTATTCAATTTCAGGGATTTCCGGGAGGAACTCCTGTGCTTTCCTCTTGATGGGGTCATCCTGTACTTGTTGTCCTTCCATTGACTTTTTGATGATTGGTCGCTCAACTGAGATATACTCAGTTACTCCCATCTTTACCCCAGCATCTTTACATAGCATAGAGATTAAGCTTAGATAAGCCAATTTGGCATCTTTGGAGTTCTTGTTTGCAATTGTGTAAAGTTCAAAAGAAATCAGCTGATGAACTTCCACTTCTTTTCCCAACATAATGCAATGGATCATTACTGCTCTTTTGATGGTGATTTCAGAGCGGTTGCTAGGGCAGTATAGAATGCCCAATGAAGTCCAGCCAGCCTCTGGTGACTGGTTTGAGATCTTCTCTCTTGAGTTGATTTGGGACACCCTTGGTGCTGGTTATCCACTTGGTTCCAAGGAGGCATAAGTCCTCTAGAATTTCGTCCAAGCCCTTATTTATTCTCATCATTCTCCTATTAAAGGAGTCTGGGTCATCTTTCAGCTGAGGTAGCTTAAAGATTTCCCTGATTTTGTCAGGATGAAGGTGAACGATCTTCCCTCTGACCAAGGTCCGATAATCATAGAAGGCGGTTCTAGCTATTCTCTGCCTGTCTGTTTGCCACAGATTAGAGTAGAAGTCCTGAACCATGTTTCTTCCCACCTTTGTTTCAGGATTAGCTAGGATTTCCCAGCTCTTATTTCGAATTTGCTCTTGGATCTCTGGATATTCGTCTTCTTTCAGATCGAATTTAACTTCTGGGATCACTGACCTTAGACCCATTATTTTGTAGTAATGGTCTGAATGTTCTTTAGCCTTGATTCCAAAGTGGTTTTGGAATATTCTCTTTCATGCCTCTTGGAGTGGTTTTTTTCCCTTAGGAGCCATGATCTTAGTGAGTATTGGTTTAGTGATCACGGATAAACACACCAAACTTAGATGTTTGCTTGTACTCAAGCAAAAGAAAGGAAAGGAGAGGGATAAAAGGAGAGCCAATTTCGAATGGTGGAGGAGAGGAGGGAGGCCAAATGTGGATTTAAAGGGAAGGGGTGGGTTTTCAAAAATTTTGAAAAAGATAAGATAGAAGATATGATTTGTAAAAGATAAGTATGATAGGAAAAAGATATAATTTAAAATTTGAAAATTTATGAAAGATATTTGAAAAAGATAAATCTGAATTTTGAAAAGAAAATATGTTGAGTTTAAAAAGATTTGAAAAGAATTTAAAAAGATTTGAAAAGAATTTAAAAAGATAATTGAGTTTTGAAAAAGGTTTGAAAAGATTTTGAAGAAGAATTAAGAAACAAGTTTAGGATTAAAAATTTTTGGAATTGAAGTTGAAAGATGAGAGTTTGTAACATGTTTATGCAAGAAATCATGAATTGAAACATGAAAAATGGAAAAAATTTGAAGTGAAAAACGAATTTACCTCCTCCCCACAATCCTGGCGTTAAATGCCCAAATGCTGCATGTTTTGGGTGTTCAACGCCCATTTGTAGCTTCTTTTGGGCGTTTAACGCCCAGCTGTAGCATCTGGCTGGCGTTAAAATGCCAGAAAATCCTTTATCACTGGGCGTTTTTCTGAATGCCCAGGATGCTGCAAATCTGGCGTTAAACGCCCAGAAGTTGCTTCTTTCTGGCGTTTAACGCCCAGATGGCTATCTCTACTAGCGTTAAATGCCCAGTAGATGCTCCTTTTAGGCATTTAACGCCCAAAACAGCTCTTATTGGCTTTTTCACACTAGTGAGCTTCTTTTTGCTGTTTTATCCTCTGAATCCTTCTGTAACTCTATGAACTCATGCAATTGCTATTTTACCTTGAAGATAATTAATATGAACCTGTAAAATTCAATTAATTAACAAAATGGCTGGGTTGCCTCCCAGCAAGCGCTTCTTTATTGTCTTTAGCTGGACTATTACTGAGCTTTAATCAAGTCTCAGTTTTGAGCATTCTTGCTCAAAATTGCTTTCAAGATAATGTTTGACTCTCTGTCCATGAACAATGAACTTTTTGTTAGAATCATTATCCTGAAGCTCTACGTATCCATATGGTGACACACTTGTAATCACATATGGACCTCTCTACCGGGATTTCAATTTCCCGGAGAATAATCTGAGCCTAGAGTTAAATAGCAGAACTTTTTGTCCTGGCTCAAAGACTCTGGATGACAACTTCTTATCATGCCATCTTTTTGCTTTCTTTTTGTAAATTTTTGCATTTTCGAAAGCATTGAGTCTGAATTCCTCTAACTCATTTAACTGGAGAAATCATTTTTCTCCAGCTAACTTAGCATCAAGGTTTAGGAATCTGGTTGCCCAGTAGGCCTTATGTTCCAGTTCCACTGGCAAGTGACAGGCTTTTCCATACACAAGCGGGTATGGAGAGGTCCCAATAGGAGTCTTGAATGCTGTTCTGTATGCCCACAGAGCATCATCCAAGCTTCTTGCCCAATCCTTTCTACGATTAATCACAGTCCGTTCTAGGATTCTTTTAAGTTCTCTATTAGAGACTTCAGCTTGCCCATTTGTCTGTGGATGATATGGAGTTGCCATTCTGTGGCTGACTCCATATCGAACCATTGTAGAAATGAGCGCCCCCATCACTGATTAGTACTCTAGGGACACCAAATCTACTGAAGATATGTTTCTAGAGAAATTTCAGCACTGTCTTAGTATCTGATGAGCAGATAATTTATACGCTTTTTGGCATTGTTTTTAGTATGTTTTTAGTATGATCTAGTTAGTTTTTAGTATATTTTTATTAGTTTTTAGTTAAAATTCACTTTTCTAGACTTTACTATGAGTTTCTGTATTTTTCTGTGATTTCAGGTATTTTCTGGCTGAAATTGAGGGACCTGAGCAAAAATCTGATTCAGAGACTAAAAAGGACTGCAGATGCTGTTGAATTCTGACCTCCCTGCACTCGAAGTGGATTTTCTGGAGCTACAGAAGCCCAATTGGCGCGCTCTCAACGGAGTTGGAAAGTAGACATCCTGGGCTTTCCAGAAATATATGATAGTACATACTTTGCCCAAGATTTAATGGCCCAAACTGGCGTTCAAAGTCACCCTCAGAATTTCCAGCGTTAAACGCCCGAACTGGCACCAAAATGGGAGTTAAACGCCCAAACTGGCACAAAAGCTGGCGTTTAACTCCAAGAAGAGTCTCTACACGAA
>NC_029774.3:94540770-94541178 GCF_000817695.3 Arachis duranensis | reverse complement strand
ACGTATATCACCCATATCCATTTGAGTTTGCCTGACTGAGATTTACAAGGTGACCATAGCTTGCTTCATACCAACAATCTCTGTGGGATCGACTCTTACTCGCGTAAGGTTTATTACTTGGACGACCCAGTACACTTGCTGGTTAGTTGTGCGAAGTTGTGTTTATGCCATGGTATTGAACACCAAGTTTTTGGATTCATTACCGGGGATTATTTGTGTTGTGAAAGGTATTGATCATAATTTCGTGCACCAAGTTTTTGGCGCCGTTGCCGGGGATTGTTCGAGTATGGACAACTGACGGTTCATCTTGTTGCTTAGATTAGGTATTTTTTTTTTCAGAATTCTTGAAGATGAATTCTAGTGTTTCATGATGATTTGTTGAAGTCTGGCTGGCTGTGAAGCCATGTC
>NC_029774.3:94539687-94540536 GCF_000817695.3 Arachis duranensis | reverse complement strand
AACATTGCATGATTCCTGGAATTCTCATTAAGAATTTTGATACCTTTTTCCACTTAATTTTGGAAAAACACAAAAAAAACAATTACAAAATCATAAAATCCAAAAATATTTTTTGTTTGAGTCTAGTGTTTCATTTTAAGTTTGGTGTCAATTGCATGCATTCATTCATGTGTCTTAAGGATCTTCAAGTTATTCTTGATGATTTCTTACTCTGATCTTTGAATTCTCTTGACTTGAGTGTTTATGTGTCTCATATGCATTCTCATTAGTGTCAGTAGCATACAAACTGCTAAGTTTAGTGTCTTGCATGCATTGTTCTTTTGATTTTAGTTGCATTTTGATTATTCCTTATTATTAAAAATCCAAGAATATTTTTAATTTGTGTCTTTTCAAGTCAATAATACAGAGAATTGAAGATTCAGAACATTCTGCAGATGAATTGCACAGAAAAAGCTGGGCGTTCAAAACGCCCAGTAAGGAAGACAGACTGGCGTTTAAACGCCAGCCAGGGTACCTGGCTGGGCGTTTAACGCCCAAAAGGGTAGATTTTTTGGCGTTAAACGCCAGAATGTGCACCATTCTGGGCATTTAACGCCAGGATGGCACAAGAGGGAAGATTCTGTTTTCAAATCAAATTTTTTTTCAGGTTTTCAAAGTTTTTCAAAATCAAATCTTTTTCAAATCATATCTTTTCAATCATATGCTTTCAAAATCAATTTCTCTCCTTTTTCAAAGATACTTGCTATCAATTAATGATTTGATTCAACATTTCAAGTATGTTGCCTTTTCTGTTGAGAAAGGTTTAATGTTTGAATCATATCTTTTCTTGATAGCCAAGTCATTAATTTT
>NC_029774.3:94537900-94539263 GCF_000817695.3 Arachis duranensis | reverse complement strand
TTGTTTTCTTCTCTTTCATATGAGTAGGAACAAAGATAAAAGCATTCTTGTTGAAGCTGATCCTAAACCTGAAAGGACTCTAAAGAGGAAGCTAAGAGAAGCTAAAGCATACCTCTCTGGAGAGGACCTGACAGAATTTTTCGAAAAAGAAGAAGACATGGCAGCCGAAAATAACAACAATGTCAACAATGCAAGGAAGGTGCTGGGTGACTTTACTGCACCTACTCCCGACTTCTATGGGAGAAGCATCTCTATCCCTGCCATTGGAGCAAACAACTTTGAGCTTAACCCTCAATTAGTTTCTCTAATGCAACAGAATTGCAAGTTCCATGGACTTCCATTGGAAGATCCTCATCAGTTTTTAGCTGAGTTCTTACAAATTTGTGACACTGTCAAGACTAATGGGGTTGACCCTGAGGTCTACAGACTTATGCTATTCCCTTTTGCTGTAAGAGACAGAGCTAGAACATGGTTGGATTCTCAACCTAAAGAAAGCCTGGACTCTTGGGAAAAGCTAGTCAATGCCTTCTTGGCAAAGTTCTTTCCACCTCAAAAATTGAGTAAGCTTAGAGTGGAAGTCCAAACCTTCAGACAGAAGGAAGGAGAATCCCTCTATGAAGCTTGGGAAAGATACAAATAGTTAATCAGAAAGTGTCCCACTGACATGCTTTCTGAATGGAGCATCATAGGTATTTTCTATGATGGTCTCTCTGAACTGTCCAAGATGTCTTTGGATAGCTCTGCTAGAGGATCTCTTCATCTGAAGAAGATGCCTACTGAAGCTCAAGAACTGATCGAAATGGTTGCAAATAACCAATTCATGTACACTTCTGAAAGGAATCCTATGAACAATGGGACTAGTCAGAAGAAAGGAGTTCTTGAGATTGACACTTTGAATGCCATATTAGCTCAGAATAAAATATTGACTCAGCAAGTCAATTTGATTTCTCAAAGTCTGTCTGGGATGCAAAATGCACCAAGCAGTACTAAGGAAGCTTCATCTGAGGAAGAAGCTTATGATCCTGAGAACCCTTAACTTGGAGGCACAAGTGGGTCAGCTAAATAAGAAAATTACTGAACTCCCTCCTAGTACTCTTCCAAGCAATACAGAAGAAAATCCAAAAGGAGAGTGCAAGGCCATCAACATGGCCGAATTTAGAGAGGAGGGAGAGGCAGTGAACGCCACTGAGGAAGACCTCAATGGACGTCCACTGGCCTCCAATGAGTTCCCCAATGAGGAACCATGGGAATCTGAGGCTCAAAATGAGACCATAGAGATTCTATTGGACTTACTTCTGCCATTCATGAGCTCTTATGAGTATTCTTCCTCTGAAGAGGATGAGTATGTCACTGAAGAGCAAGT
>NC_029774.3:94534900-94537692 GCF_000817695.3 Arachis duranensis | reverse complement strand
CACCATGACCTTTAAGAAGGCCTTGTGTGACTTAGGGTCAAGTGTAAACCTCATGCCTCTCTCTGTAATGGAGAAGCTAGAGATCTTTGAGGTGCAAGGTGCAAAAATCTCACTAGAGATGGCAGACAACTCAAGAAAACAAGCTTATGGACTTGTAGAGGATGTTCTGGTAAAGGTTGAAGACCATTACATCCCTACTGATTTCATAATCCTAGAGACTGGGAAGTGCATGGATGAATCCATCATCCTTGGCAGACCCTTCCTAGCCACAGCAAAGGCTGTGATTGATGTTGATAGAGGAGAATTGATCATTCAAGTGAATGAAGAATCCTTTGTGTTTAAGGCTCAAGGATATCCCTCTGTCACCATGGAGAGGATGCATGAAGAGCTTCTCTCAAAACAGAGCCAAACAGAGCCCCCACAGTCAAACTCTAAGTTTGGTGTTGGAAGGTTCCAACATTGCTCTGAGCATTTCTGAGGCTCCATGAGAGCCCACTGTCAAGCTACTGACATTAAAGAAGCGCTTGTTGGGAGGCAACCCAATGTTATATTTTATTAATTCTCTGTTGTTATTTTATGTCTTTTGTAGGTTGATGATCATGAGAAGTCACAAAATCAATGAAAAAAGCAAAAACAGAATAAAAAGCAGAAGGAAAAACAGCACACCCTGGAGGAGATCGTACTGGCGTTTAAACGCCAGTAAGGCTAGCTGTTGGGCGTTTAACGCCCAGTCTGGCACCATTCTGGGCGTTTAACGCCAGAAAGGGGAACCAGACTGGCGTTAAACGCCAGAAAAGGGCAAGAAACTGGCGTTAAACGCCAGAAATGGGCACCAGCCCGGCGTTTAACGCCAGAATTGGCTAAAAACGCAATTTTGCTTGCCATTTGGTGCAGGGATGACTTTTCCTTGACACCTCAGGATCTGTGGACCCCACAGGATCCCCACCCACCCTACTACTCTCTCTCTTCTTCACCCATTCACCAATCACCTCAACACCTCTTCCCCAAAAACCCTTCACCTATCAAATCCCATCTTTCTCTTCACCACTCACATCCATCCTTCATAAAACCCCACCTACCTCACCATTCAAATTCAAACCACTTTCCCACCCAAACCCACCCTCACATAGCCAAACACCACCCTTCCCCCTCTCCTATATAAACCCATCTTCACTCCTTCATTTTCACACAACCTAAACACTACTTCTCCCCCTTTTGGCCAGACACAAAGCCATTCCCTTCTCCTCTATTTTCTTCTTCTTCTACTCTCTTCTTTCTTCTTTTGCTCGAGGACGAGCAAACCTTTTAAGTTTGGTGTGGTAAAAGCATTGCTTTTTGTTTTTCCAAAACCATTTATGGCATCCAAGGCCGGAAAAACCTCTAGAAAGAGGAAAGGGAAAGCAAAAGCTTCCACCTCCGAGTCATGGGAGATAGAGAGATTCATCTCAAGGGTGCATCAAGACCACTTCTATGAAGTTGTGGCCTTGAAGAAGCTGATCCCCGAGGTCCCTTTTTCACTCAAAAAGAATGAATATCCGGAGATCCGACATGAGATCCGAAGAAGAGGTTGGGAAGTTCTTACCAACCCCATTCAACAAGTCGGAATCTTAATGGATCAAGAGTTCTATGCCAATGCATGGATCACCAAGAACCATGACCAAAGTGTGAACCCGGATCCAAAGAATTGGCTTACTATGGTTTTGGGGAAATACTTGGATTTTAGTCCGGAAAATGTAAGGTTGGCATTCAACTTGCCCATGATGCAAAGAGATGAACATCCTTACACTAGAAGGGTCAACTTTGATCAAAGGTGTTATTCAGTTGGAGTTGACATAGAGGGAGACATCCCCATTGATGAGGACAAGCCCATCACTAAGAAGAAGATGGAGCACACAAGAGACCCCAATCATCATGAGATCCCTGAGATTCCTCAAGGGATGCACTTTCCTCCACAAAACTATTGGGAGCAACTAAACACCTCCCTAGGAGAATTGAGTTCCAACATGGGACAACTAAGGGTGGAGCACCAAGAACACTCCATCATCCTCCATGATTAGAGAAGATCAAAGAATCATGAGAGAGGAGCAACAAAGACAAGGAAGAGACATTGAGGAGCTCAAGCACTCCATAGGATCTTCAAGAGGAAGAACAAGCCGCCATCACTAAGGTGGACCCGTTCTTTAATTTCCTTGTTCTTTAATTTCTATTTTTCGAATTTTAGTGCTTATGTTTGTCTATGTTTGTGTCTTGTGATCATTAGTGTCTTAGTGTCTATGCCTTAAAGTTATGAATGTCCTATGAATCCATCACCTTTCTTAAAAAAAATGTTCTTAATTGAAAAAGAAAAGAACTGCATGAATTTTGAATTTTATAACAGTTTAATTATTTTGATGTGGTGGCAATACTTTTGTTTTCTGAATGTATGCTTAAACAGTGCATATGTCTTTTGAATTTGTGGTTCATGAATGTTGGCTCTTGAAAGAATGATGAAAAAGGAGACATGTTACTGAGGATCTGAAAAATCATAGAAATGATTCTTGAAGCAAGAAAAAAGCAGTGAATACAAAAAAAAAAAGGAGAGAAAATTTTGAAAAAAAGGGAAGAAAGAAAAAGAAAGAGAAAAAGAAAGAAAAAGAAAGAAATAAAGCTGTGATCCAAGGCAAAAAGAGTGTGCTTAAGAACCCTGGACACCTCTAATTGGGGACTCTAGGAAAGCTGAGTCACAATCTGAAAAGGTTCACCCAATTATGTGTCTGTGGCATGTTTGTATCCGGTGGTAATACTGGAAGACA
>NC_029774.3:94533492-94533894 GCF_000817695.3 Arachis duranensis | reverse complement strand
ATGAACGTGTGACTGACAACCACCTCCGTTCTACCTTCGATTGGGTGAATATCTCTTGGATTCCTGATACACGATGCATGGTTGATCGCATGACAACCGAGTGCTCGCCTGACAAATGAGCCAGCCATTCCGAGAGATCAGAGTCTTCGTGGTATAGGCTAGAACTGATGGCGGCATTCAAGAGAATCCGGAAGGTCTAACCTTGTCTGTGGTATTCTGAGTAGGATTCAATGATTGAATGACTGTGACGTGCTTCAAACTCCTAAGGGCGGGGCGTTAGTGACAGACGTAAAAGAATCACTGGATTCTATTCCGGCCTGATCGAGAACCGACAGATGGATAGCCGTGCCATGACAGGGTGCGTTGAACATTGCCACTGAGAGGATGGGAGGTAGCCACTGA
>NC_029774.3:94532654-94533294 GCF_000817695.3 Arachis duranensis | reverse complement strand
TCGTATATCACCCATATCCATTTGAGTTTGCCTGACTGAGATTTACAAGGTGACCATAGCTTGCTTCATACCAACAATCTCTGTGGGATCGACCCTTACTCGCGTAAGGTTTATTACTTGGACGACTGGTGCGCGAAATTGTGAATACTTTTCACAACTCTCATAATCCCCGGTCATGAACCCCAAAAACTTGGTGTTCAATACCATGGCATTACACAACTTCGCACAACTAACCAGCAAGTGCACTGGGTCGTGCAAGTAATAAACCTTACGCGAGTAAGGGTCGATCCCACGGAGATTGTCGGCGTGAAGCAAGCTATGGTCACCTTGTAAATCTCAGTCAGGCGGATTCAAATGGGTGATAGAGTTTTCATAATTAAAAGATAAATAAAACAGAAAATAAAGAGAGAGATACTTATGTAAATCATTGGTGGGAATTTCAGATAAGGGTATGGAGATGCTTCATCCCTCTTAAATCTCTGCTTTCCTACTGCCTCCATCCAATCCTTCATACTCCTTTCTATGGCAAGCTGTATGTTGGGCATCACTGTTGTCAATGGCTACTTCCCGTCCTCTCAGTGAAAATGGTCCAAATGCTCTTGTCACAGCACGGCTAATCATCTGTCGGTTCTTGATCATG
>NC_029774.3:94529301-94530149 GCF_000817695.3 Arachis duranensis | reverse complement strand
TCGGCTTTCCTCTTGAATCTCTCTTCCATTGGGCGCCCTCTTCACATATGATTGTGAGGACTTGGTCCAACCTTTGATCAAAGTTGACCCTTCTAGTGTAAGGATGTTCATCTCCTTGCATCATGGGCAAATTGAATGCCAACCTTACACTTTTCGGACTAAAATCCAAGTATTTCCCCCAAACCATAGTGAGATAATTCTTTGGATTCGGGTTCACACTTTGGTCATGGTTCTTGGTGATCCATGCATTGGCATAGAACTCTTGAACCATCAAGATTCCGACTTGTTGAATGGGGTTGGTAAGGACTTCCCAACCTCTTCTTTGGATCTCATGTCAGATCTCCGGATATTCACCCTTTTTGAGTGAAAAAGGGACCTCGGGGATCACCTTCTTCAAGGCCACAACTTCATAGAAGTGGTCTTGATGCACATTTGAGATGAATCTTTCCATCTCCCATGACTCGGAGGTGGAAGCCTTTGCCTTCCCTTTCCTCTTTCTAGAGGTTTCTCCGGCCTTGGATGCCATAAATGGTTATGGAAAAACAAAAAGCAATGCTTTTACCACACCAAACTTAAAATGTTTGCTCGTCCTCGAGCAAAAGAGGAAAGAAGAGAGTAGATGAAGAAGAAATGAGGAGAAAGGGAATGGCTTTAATTTTCAGCCAAGAAGGGGAGAAGTGGTGTGTATGTTGTGTGAAAATGGAGGAGTGAAGGGGGGTTTATATAGGAGAGGGGGAGAGGGATGTTCGGCCATTTGAGGGTGGGTTTGGGTGGGAAAGTGGTTTGAATTTGAATGGTGAGGTAGGTGGGATTTTATGAAAGATGGATGTGAGTGGTGAAGAGAAAGA
>NC_029774.3:94528788-94529294 GCF_000817695.3 Arachis duranensis | reverse complement strand
TTAAACGCCCATCTGCTAGCCTCACTGGCGTTTAAACGCCAGTGGGTGCGTCCTCCAGGGTGTGCTGTTTTTCTTCCTGTTTTTCATTCTGTTTTTGCTTTTTTCATTGATTTTGTGACTTCTTATGATCATCAACCTACAAAAATATAAAATAACAAAAGAAAATAGTTAATTATAAAACATTGGGTTGCCTCCCAACAAGCGCTTCTTTAATGTCATTAGCTTGACAGAGTACTCTCATGGAGCCTCAGAAATGCTCAGAGCTATGTTGGAACCTCCCAACACCAAACTTAGAGTTTGAATGTGGGGGTTCAACACCAAACTTAGAGTTTGGTTGTGGCCTCCCAACACCAAACTTAGAGTTTGACTGTGGGGGCTCTGTTTGGCTCTGCTTTGAGAGAAGCTCTGCATGCTTCCTCTCCATGATGACAGAGGGATATCCTTGGGCCTTAAACACCAAGGATTCTTCATTCACTTGAATGATCAACTCTCCTCTATCAACATCA
>NC_029774.3:94527767-94528564 GCF_000817695.3 Arachis duranensis | reverse complement strand
ACAGAGATCCCTAACTTCTCCATTACAGAGAGAGGCATGAGGTTTACACTTGACCCTAAGTCACACAAGGCCTTCTTGAAGGTCATGGTGCCTATGGTACACGGTATTGAAAACTTCCCAGGATCCTGTCTCTCTTGAGGCAGTTTCTGCCTAGACAAGTTATCCAGTTCTTTGGTGAGCAAAGGAGCTTTATCCTCCCAAGTCTCATTTCCAAATAACTTGTCATTTAACTTCATGATTGCTCCAAGGTATTTAGCAACTTGCTCTTCAGTGACATACTCATCCTCTTCAGAGGAAGAATACTCATCAGAGCTCATGAATGGCAGAATTAAGTCCAATGGAATCTCTATGGTCTCAGTTTGAGCCTCAGATTCCCATGGTTCCTCATTAGGGAACTCATTGGAGGCCAGTGGACGCCCAGTGAGGCCTTCCTCAGTGGCGTTCACTGTCTCTTCTTCCTCCCAAAATTCGGCCATGTTGATGGCCTTGCACTCTCCTTTTGGATTTTCTTCTGTATTGCTTGGGAGAGTACTAGGAGGGAGTTCAGTAATTTTCTTGCTCAGCTGACCCACTTGTGCCTTCCAAATTTCTAATGGAGGACCTAGTTTCAGTCATGAAACTTTGAGTGGTTTTGATTAGATCAGAGACCATGGTTGCTAAGTCAGAGGTATTCTGCTTAGAACTCTCTGTCTGTTGCTGAGAGGATGATGGAAAAGGCTTGCTATTGCTAAACCTGTTTCTTCCACCATTATTATTATTGAAACCTTGTTGAGGTCTCTGTTGATCCTTCCATGAAA
>NC_029774.3:94525171-94526531 GCF_000817695.3 Arachis duranensis | reverse complement strand
TGGTTAAGAAGATATGATTAGTTTTAAAAAGATGTGATTGAGAAGATATGATTTGAAAAACATTTTAAAAAGATTTGATTTTGAAAATTAATGACTTGGCTATCAAGAAAAGATATGATTCAAACATTAAACCTTTCTCAACAGAAAAGGCAACATACTTGAAATGTTGAATCAAATCATTAATTGATAGTAAGTATCTTTGAAAATGGAAAGAAATTGATTTTGAAAAAGTTTTGATTGAAAAATTGATTTGAAAAAGATTTGATTGTGAAAAGATTTTGAAAACTTGAAAAAAAATTGTATTGAAAAACAGAATCTTCCCCCTTGTGCCATCCTGGCGTTAAACGCCCAACCAGGTACCCTGGCTGGCGTTTAAACGCCAGTCTGTCCTTCTTCACTGGGCGTTTTGAACGCCCAGCTTTTTCTGCATAATTCCTCTGCTGTATGTTCTGAATCTTCAATTCTCTGTATTATTGACTTGAGAAGACACAAACTAAAAATATTTTTGGACTTTTAATAATAAGGACAAATCAAAATGCAACAAGAATCAAATAACAATGCATGCAAGACACCAAACTTAGCAGTTTGTATACTACTGACACTAATGAGAATGCATATGAGACACATAAAACACTCAAGTCAATTGAATTCAAAGATCAAAATAAGAAATCATCAAGAATTGCTTGAAGATTCTTTAAGACACATGAATGAATGCATGCAATTGACACCAAACTTAAGATGAGACACTAGACTCAAACAAGAAATTTTTGGATTTTATGATTTTTCTAATTTTTTTTTGTGTTTTTCGAAAATTAAGTGGAAAAAGGTATCAAAATTCTTAATGAGAATTCCAGGAATCATGCAATATTAGTCTAAAGCTTCAGTCTAAAGGAATTAGACATGGTCAGCCAAGCTTCAGCAGAACATTACATTCAAGAGCTAAATTGATGAAGATCAATAAGCTTTGGTGATGATAACAACATCACTTTGAAACACTAGAATTCATTCTTAAGAACTCTGAAGAAAAATACCTAATCTAAGCAACAAGATGAACCGTCAGTTGTCCAAACTCAACAATCCCCGGCAACGGCGCCAAAAACTTGGTGCGTTGCCGGATCTTGGCACTGATGTTACCGGACCAAAAGCTTGCTCAAAAACTTGAACAATCCCCGGCAACGGCGCCAAAAACTCGGTGCGCGAAATTGTGAACAATACTTTTCACAACTCTCATAATCCCCGGTCATGAACCCCAAAAACTTGGTGTTCAATACCATGGCATTACACAACTTCGCACAACTAACCAGCAATTGCACTGGGTCGTCCAAGTAATAAACCTTACGCGAGTAAGGGTCGATCCCAC
>NC_029774.3:94522539-94524225 GCF_000817695.3 Arachis duranensis | reverse complement strand
CGCGCCAATTGGGCTTCTGTAGCTCCAGAAAATCCACTTCGAGTGCAGGGAGGTCAGAATCCAACAGCATCTGCAGTCCTTTTTAGTCTCCGAATCAGATTTTTGCTCAGGTCCCTCAATTTCAGCCAGAAAATACCTGAAATCATAGAAAAATACACAAACTCATAGTAAAGTCCAGAAGAGTGAATTTTAACTAAAAACTAATAAAAATATACTAAAAACTAACTAGATCATACTAAAAACATACTAAAAACAATGCCAAAAAGCGTACAAATTATCCGCTCATCAACGACCCAGTACACTTGCTGGTTAGTTGTGCGAAGTTGTGTTTATGCCATGGTATTGAACACCAAGTTTTTGGATTCATTACCGGGGGTTATTTGATTTGTGAAAAGTAGTGATCACAATTTCGCGCTACCAGTCCCCAATTAGAGGTGTCCAAGGTTCTTAAGCACACTCTTTTTGCCTTGGATCATGACTTTATTATTATTTTTTTCTTTCTTTTTCTTTTTCCTCTCTTTTTTTTCCGCACATAATCTCCCCCTTTTTTTTTTGAATTCACTGCTTTTTCTTGCTTCAAGAATCATTTTTATGATTTTTCAGATCCTTAGTAACATGTCTCCTTTTTCATCATTCTTTCAAGATCCAACATTCATGAACAACAAATTCAAAAGATTTATGCACTGTTTAAGCATACATTCAGAAGTCAAAAGTATTGCCACCACATCAAAATAATTAATCTGTTGTAAAATTCAAAATTCATGCAATTCTTCTCTTTTCCAATTAAGAACATTTTTCATTTAAGAAAGGTGATGGATTCATAGGACATTCATAACTTTAAGGCATAGAAACTGAGACACTAATGATCATAAGACACAAACATAGATAAACATAGGCATAAAAATTCGAAAAACAGGAAATTAAAGAACAAGGAAGTTAAAGAACGGGTCCACCTTAGTGATGGCAACTTGTTCTTCCTCTTGAAGATCTTATGGAGTGCTTGAGCTCCTCAATGTCTCTTCCTTGCCTTTGTTGCTCCTCTCTCATGATTCTTTGATCTTCTCTAATTTCATGGAGGAGGATGGAATGTTCTTGGTGCTCCACCCTTAGTTGTCCCATGTTGGAACTCAATTCTCCTAGGGAGGTGTTGATTTGCTCCCAATAGTTTTGTGGAGGAAAGTGCATCCCTTGAGGCATCTCAGGGATTTCGTGATGAGTGGAATCTGTTGTTTGCTCCATCCTTTTCTTAGTGATGGGCTTGTCCTCATCCATGAGGGTGTCTCCCTCTATGTCAATTCTGACTAAATAACAGAGGTGACAAATGAGAAGAGGGAAGGCTAACCTTGCCAAGGTAGAGGACTTGTCTGCCACCTTATAAATTTCTTGGGATATAACCTCAAGAACTTATATTTCCTCTCCAATCATGATGCTATGAATCATGATGGCCCGGTCTATGGTAACTTCGGACCGGTTGCTAGTGGGAATGATTGAGCGTTGGATAAACTCCAACCATCCCTTAGCCACGGGCTTGAGGTCATGCCTTCTCAGTTGAACCGGCTTCCCTCTTGAATCTCTCTTCCATTGAGCGCTCTCTTCATAAATGTCTATGAGGACTTGGTCCAACCTTTGATCAAAGTTGACCCTTCTAGTGTAAGGGTGTTCATCTCCTTGCATCATGGGCAAGTT
>NC_029774.3:94520994-94522452 GCF_000817695.3 Arachis duranensis | reverse complement strand
GTAAGCCAATTCTTTGGGTCCGGGTTCACACTTTGATCATGGTTCTTGGTGATCCATGCATTGGCATAGAACTCTTGAACCATTAAGATTCTGACTTGTTGAATGGGGTTAGTAAGAATTTCCCAACCTCTTCTTTGGATCTCATGTCGGATCTCCGGATATTCACTCTTTTTGAGTTTGAAAGGTACCTCGGGGATCACCTTCTTCATGGCCACAACTTCATAGAAGTGGTCTTGATGCACCCTTGAGATGAATCTCTCCATCTCTCATGACTCGGAGGTGGAAGCTTTTGCCTTCCCTTTCCTCTTTCTAGAGGTTTCTCCGACCTTAGATGCCATAAATGGTTATGGAAAAACAAAAAGCAATGCTTTTACTACACCAAACTTAGAAGGTTTGCTCGTCCTCAAGTAAAAGAAGGAAGAAGAGAGTAGAAGAAGAAGAAATAGAGGAGATGGAGGTGGCTTTGTGGTTCGGCCAAGGGGAAGAAGTAGTGTTTATGTTGTGTAAAAATGAAGGAGTGAAGAAGGGTTTATATAGGGGTGGGGAGAGGGGGTAGGGTTCGGTCATGGATGGGTGGGTTTGGCAGGGAAAGTGGTTTGAATTTGAATGGTGAGGTAGGTAGGGTTTTATGAAGGGTGGATGTGAGTGGTGAAGAGAATAGTGGGATATGATAGGTGAGGGGTTTTTGGGGAAGAGGTGTTGAGGTGATTGGTGAATGGGTGAAGAAGAGAGAGAGTGGTGGTGTAGGTGGGGATCCTGAGGTGTCAAGGAAAATTCATCCATGCACCAAGTGGCGAGCAAAAATGCTCCCTTATGCCAATTCTGGCGTTAAACGCCGGGCTGGTGCCCATTTCTGGCGTTTAACGCCAGCTTCTTGCCCCTTCCTGGCATTTAACGCCAGTCTGGTGCCCCTTTTTGGCGTTAAACGCCCAGAATGGTGCCAGACTGGGCGTTAAACACCCATTTGCTGCCCTTACTGGCGTTTAAACGCCAGCAAGTTTTTCTCCAGGGTGTGTTGTTTTTCTTTCTGTTTTTCATTCTATTTTTGCTTTTTCAATTTATTTTGTGACTTCCCATGATCATCAACCTACAGAAAACATAAAATAACAATGGAAAATAGATAAATATAACATTGGGTTGCCTCCCAACAAGCGTTTCTTTAATGTCAGTAGCTTGACAGTGGGCTCTCATGGAGCCTCACAGATACTCAGAGCAATGTTGGAACCTCCCAACACCAAACTTAGAGTTTGGATGTGGGGGTTCAACACCAAACTTCGAATTTGGTTGTGGCCTCCCAACACCAAACTTAGAGTTTGACTGTGGGGGCTCTGTTTGACCCTGTTTTGAGAGAAGCTCTTCATGCTTCCTCTCCATGGTTACAGAGGGATATCCTTGAGCCTTAAACACAAAGGATTCTTCATTCACTTGAATGATCAATTCTCCTCTGTCAACATCAAT
>NC_029774.3:94512930-94520134 GCF_000817695.3 Arachis duranensis | reverse complement strand
GAAGGTCTAAACCTTGTCTGTGGTATTCTGAGTAGGATTCGATAATTGAATGACTGTGACGAGCTTCAAACTCCTGAAGGCTGGGCGTTAGTGACAGACGCAAAATAATCACTGGATTCTATTCCAACCTGATTGAGAACTGACAGATGAATAGCCGTGCCGTGACAGGGTGCGTTGAACATTTTCACTGAGAGGATGGGAGGTAGCCACTGACAACGGTGAAACCCTTGCATACAGCTTGCCATGGAAAGGAGTAAGAAGGATTGGATGAAGACGGTAGGAAAGCAGAGAGATGGAAGGGACCAAGCATCTTCATACGCTTATCTGAAATTCCCACCAATGAATTGCATAAGTATCTCTATCTCTATCTTTATGTTTTATTCATCATTCATAACCATTTGAGTTTGCCTGACTAAGATTTACAAGGTGACCATAGCTTGCTTCATACCAACAATCTCTGTTGAGCCAGGATCAAACTCTTATTTGGAGTATGATTGGGCCCTGCAGTGGTAGAACCTGGTGAACCGGGCGTACTACTTCCCCCTTCTGGTCGAGCGTCTTTAAACCTTCTGTTTTGCTTCTCTTATGATTTCTTTTTAGAATAGAACAGTACACAGATAGGCATGTGCTCCCAAGCTACCTCTGTAGTATGGAGAGCCACTTGCAGGATCCATATAAGCCTTCTTTTCTTGTACTGATGCGCTTCTTTTGTGGGATCGACCCTTACTCGCGTAAGGTTTATTACTTGGACGACCCAGTACACTTGCTGGTTAGTTGTGCGAAGTTGTGTTCATGCCATGGTATTGAACACCAAGTTTTTGAATTCATCACCGGGGATTATTTGAGTTGTGAAAAGTATTGATCACAATTTCGTGCACCAGTGCCATCCTGGCATTAAACGCCCAGAATGGTATACATTCTGGCGTTTAACGCCCAAAATGCCACCCTTTTGTGCGTTAAACGCCCAGCCAGGTGCCCTGGCTGGCGTTTAAACTCCAGTTTTCTTTCTTCACTGGGCGTTTTGAACGCCCAGCTTTTTTTGTGTAATTCCTCTGATGTATGTTCTGAATCTTCAATTCTCTGCATTATTGACTTGAAAAGACAGAAATTAAAATTTTTTTTGGATTTTTAATGATGAGGAAAAATCAAAATGCAACTAAAATCAAATAAACAATGCATGCAAGACACCAAACTTAGAAGTTTGTATACTACGACACTAACTGTTCCGAGGGTTACCTAAAACTGTAGGCCGATCTTGGATAAGATCTTCTGTGTTGGTCGGAGCCGACGTGTCCGGCAGGTGTACGGCGGCCGGAGCTGATGTGTCCGACTTGTTGGACTTGGTAGTGGTGCTGATCCTTCGTCCCCGGAGGGTGGGGGTACCTGCAAGGGACTCCGATGCTTAAGTTAGCAAGGGTATTAAGCAGGTATTGAGTAGAATCAGAGTATGAGTTATACCTAGGTGCTCCAGTGTATTTATAATGGTGAGATGTGGCCTTCTGTGGATAAGATAAGTTAGTTATCTTATCTTATCTTATCTTTAAGTGAGGTCATCTTATCTTTAAGGGAACCGCCCTTCTCTCTGTAGGCTTGGGCCGCCTTAGGATTTGGGGCGTGTTCCTCTATTTGGGCCCTTTGTTTGGGCTTTCCTGTGACTTGGCCGAGCTCTTTGAGAAGAGGTCGGGTTGTCCTGACCTGAAGAGGTCGGTCATTTTTCCCGTAGAACATCCCGGGTTGGACAGCTCGACCCAGGGTATGAACAGTGCCCCTGCTTGAGCTCGGTCTTCTCTTTTTGAGGTAGAGTCCTTGACTTCGGTCCTTCTTTGGTGAAGCCGAACTCAAGCATTTTGTCGATTCCTTTGTAGTAGCTTTTGAATGTAGAACGTTTCCTCTAAAGGCGCGCGCTTTTATATCGGCGTTTTGGGAACGTGCGAGGGTTTAATGCTTTCCTTAATTTTAGCATTAATTGCCCCGTTTTCTTTTGGCTCTTTATTTTGATTTTTGAAAGCCCAGAAACGGTTTCTCTTCTTTTGCCCTTTTCATAACTTCTCTTCTCAATTCTCTCCGCTCTTCTATTTTCTTGTTTTGCGCCTCTCCTTTTCTCTGTGTTCGCGTCGTCATTTTGGCGTTTCTGGAGCTTCTGTTTTCGCCTGGAGTTTTACGTTTCTCCCTGCGACATTGCTCTTTGTTCGCGTTCTTTGTGAGAAGGTGTTCCCAGATTTCCATCTTCAGTTTCTTTGAAGCTCGCTGCCTTTTCCAGGTTGGTACTAGGTTTTCTTGCTTCTTTCGTAGCTTCGTCTTTAGTTTTTTGGTGAAGTTCTGTTTTCGCATGTTTGAAAGCTTTGAACCTTTTTGTGATCTTTGCTTTTGTTTCCTTGGCTGTAAACGTGTTTTGCTTTCTTTCATGCTCTTTTTGGCATTTTCGTCGAGGCTTTTCTAGGGTTTTGTTGCTTCTGACAGAGAATCTACATCTGTTCCTTGTTTTTGGAGGTTTGCTTTTTACCTGATCTTTGAAAAAAGGTTGCATCTTTAATGATCTCTGCTTGTCGTGTTTGATGTTTGGGATTGCTTGGCAGGCTTTGTAATGATTTGCTGTGTTTTTCTTTGGTGAAAAGCGTTTGTTGTTTTGAATCCTTTTTGAGAAATGCTAGGATGTAAGTTGTAGAGTATTTCTGGAAACCTTGCTTTGTTACTGCCTCCAAAGGATGCACCAGGACTTTTGGTTTGAGTCCTGGGGTTTTCCTTTTCGCTATTTCATCTACTGACCGAGTTGTTTTCTCCCTTTGTCCGACATGTTTGTAGTAACCCTTATCTTCTTTTCTTACTTTGTAGGATTAGTTGGCCTCATGTCTTCTCGTAATAACATTGTAGAGATGTCTTCCAAAGTTCCCGAGGAGATGTCTGATTGGCTGGACTCCCTTGTTTTGTTGTGTGTTTCTGTTGTGGATGCTGAATTTTGCACAGAGCTGAGGAAACGCCATAGGATTTGTGGTAACATTGCCCGTGAGGAGGATTACGAGCTTGTTGCCCCTGATTCTGATGAGAGAGTGTGCTTTCCGACTTCTTTTGAGGGAGAACACCCCTTCTTTTATGCTTATGAATACTTTTTTAGCCAGTTAAACGTTTCTTTTCCTTTTACTGCTTTTGAGACTGATCTGTTGTGGTCGTGTAATATTGCTCCATCCCAGCTTCACCCCAATTCCTGGGGTTTTATTAAAATTTTCCAACTTCTCTGTAGTGAACTAGATGTAACACTTTCCCAGACTCTTTTTCTTTACTTGTTTGTTTCTGCCAAGCCTAGTGGTTCTTCAAAAAAGAAAGCTTATTGGGTTTCTTTCCGGTCCGCCCAGGGTCATAAAGTGTTTGCAATGTATGATGAGTCCTTTAAGGACTTCAAGAACTACTTTTTTAAAGTTTGAGCTGTTGAGGGGGCCCGCCCCTTTTTTCTTGATGAAAATGACGAGCCTGCTTTTCCTCTAGAGTGGCAAAAGAATGTAAGAGTGCCACGTTACACATGAGAAATGCTTAGTGAGGTTGAGCGGGCTTTTGTAGTTGTTCTTGAAGATTTGTGGGGGAAGCCTCCCCATCTGGATACGAAGAGATTTCTGAATGATCTGTCCTTGGTTCGGCCTGCTTTGTGTATTTGTTTGTCTATTGGCCCGACTTGCCTCTATATTTATTTCCTTTTTTGTTCCTCTTTTGTAACTCTTTGTCGTGGTTGTTTTGTGTTTGCAGAGATGTCTAAGAACAATGACTCCATAAGGCCTTCAAGAAGGCGAAGAAGGCGACTACTGCTTTAAACATTTCGACCAAGGCGGCCGGAGAGGGATCTTCCCAGGTTCCAGTTAAACCTCCCGTACCTAGTTCTCCCGGGCCGAGGAAAGTAATTCCGAGTTCTCCTAGGCCAAGGAAGGTAATTCCTATTCCTCGGGTTCGTCTGGTCGATCCTCCACAATCTTCTACAGCAGCTCCTGGTGCCCCACCTTTGAAAAAGCAAAAAACATCCAAACCCTTTAACTTGGATGCTCCGGACTTTGATGCCATTGAATTTGTTGACCAAAAAATTGCCCCCTATGGTGGGCTTTCTATGGACGATGTGTCTCTTTTAAAGCATTTGTATTTTATTACCCAAAATAGTGTGAAGATGGCCCACATGGGTGCGGCTATTTTTCAAACCATTCAGGGGATTCTGGTTCATGCTACCAAATCTTTTATGGAGGAGGCCAAGTCAGAGTTTGATCGAATCAAGGGTCTGAAGGAGGAGTTGGAGGTGAAGTTGGCCAAGGTGGAGAAGGAACTTGAGGGTGAGAAGGCCAGCTCTATTGCCCTTGCCGCTTCTCTGAAGCTGGCCGAAGACATGGCTTTGAAACATAAGGATAGCTATGTCTCGGCTTATAGGGAATTGATGCATCTTCGGGAGGAGTTGGAAATAGCTCGGGTTAATTATAGTGAGCTTCAGGGTCACCTTGTAGGTAGCGTAACTGCTGCCTTCGAGAACCTGATGTAGCAGTTCTGGGTTGTTGCTCCTGATGCCGACTTGACTCTCATCAGCCTGGATAATGTCGTGAGAGATGGTAAGATTGTCCCTGATGACCAGGATGATGAAGAGACTGATCCTCCCCCAGTGCCTTCTCTTAAGGTATCGACCTCCTCTGTTCCTCCCGTTACATCTGATCCGGATTGCCAGATTCTGAACCAGGATGATGGAACCGTAGATGCCGTGCCCCTTCAGACTCGTCCACCTTCTCCTCATACTGATGCTGCCGGGAAAGCTCCCGATTTTTAGCTGATCTTTTTCTGGATATTTTTATGTAAACAGCCCGGTTTGTGGGCTTTTGAACTTTGTTTTGTTTGACGCTTCTAGTTGTCTGTCTTGCAACTTTTTTTGAAAAACAAAAGTAGTTTCTGAGGTTGGTTTTGTGGTGACCTCTTGAAGCTTTTGCCTTATTTATGCATGATATCTGTTGAAATTTTGTTGTTCTGGCCTCTTTAGGTTGTTTGCGTGCTTTATCGTTTGTAGCTTGGATCCTTTTGAGGCCATGCTTGTGGGGGGTCCGACTTGTTTCTCGGTTTCCTCGCTCTTTGTTTGTATTTTTAGCGCCTTATGACCGATTTCTTTATGTAGGTCCCCCTCAAAAGTTATTTTTTGTGATCCCATTTTCTGGGCCTTTACTCGGTCTTTTTCAGGGGTTATGTTGATAACTTTTTAGTGGTAGGAGTCCGACTTGGTTATGTTGGTCTCCTTTAAGTTATTTTTCGTAGTCTTCTTTTTTGGATCTTTGTCAGATCTCTTTCAGGGACTACTTGTATAACTTTTTTAATGGTAGGAGTCCGACTTGGTTGTGTCGGTCTCCTTTAAGTTATTTTTCGTAGTCCTCTTTTTTGGATCTTTGTCAGATCTCTTTCAGGGACTACTTGTATAACTTTTTTAATGGTAGGAGTCCGACTTGGTTGTGTCGGTCTCCTTTAAGTTATTTTTCGTAGTCCTCTTTTTTGGATCTTTGTCAGATCTCTTTCAGGGACTACTTGTATAACTTTTTTAATGGTAGAAGTCCAACTTGGTTATGTCGGTCTCCTTTAAGTTATTTTTCGTAGTCCTCTTTTTTTGGATCTTTGTCAGATCTCTTTCAGGGACTACTTGTATAACTTTTTTAGTTTTGGGCTGACTTTGTTATGTCAGGCCCTTCTAAGTTAAAGTAATCCTCTTTAATAGGGTTGGCCAGACCTCTTTCCAGGGTTTACTTATAACTTGGGTTGACTTGGTCTGATTTCTGAACGTCGGTCAGTCTTTTAAGTTATTATATTAGCTATCCGTAAGACCTCGTCGGGTTCTTTTTTTGGATTGCTTTCGATAACTTCTTACATTATTCTGTGTTCATCTTTGCCGATTTGTAGAAAATGGTTGGCGTCTTTAGATCATCTTTTGGGTGAATCGCGTTTTCACCTTTATCGGACGATTGTCTTTATCGTGGTCGCACAGTGAATTTGTTTTTCACTTTCTGCCGGCCTGTTGCTTTATAATCAGACGATTAATACTTCAGATTAATGCGTCTTGGAATCTTGTAGAATATCTAAATAATCTTTTCTAACTGTAGTACCTTCTTAGGTTGCAGGCGTGCCATGATTGGGGAAGCTCTCGTCCATCAAGCTCGGACAGTCTGTAGTAGCCCTTCCCCAGTACTTCAATGATTCGGTAGGGTCCTTTCCAGTTTGCTGCCAACTTTCCTTCTCCGGGTCGAGTTGTTCCGATGTCATTTCTGATTAAGATGAGATCATTCTCTGCAAAACTTCTTGGCACTACCTTTTGATTATATCTGGAAGCCATTCGTCGCTTTAGGGCTTCTTCCCTGATCCGAGCTCTTTCTTGGATTTCGGGTAACAAGTCGAGCTCTTCTCTCTGAAGTTGGGAGTTTGCTTGTTCATTATAGTGGACTACTCGGGGATATCCTTCTTCGATTTCTATTGGAATCATTGCCTCCGCTCCGTATGCTAGTCGGAATGGTGATTCGTTTGTAGTGGAATGAGGGGTTGTTCGATTTGCCCATAGGACCTGTGGAAGTTCCTTGGCCCAAGCTCCTTTTGCTTCTTGTAGCCTCCGCTTTAGTCCGGCCAATATGACTTTGTTGGCCGCTTCGGCTTGTCCATTGGCTTGGGAATGTTCGACGGAGGGGAACTGGGGTTTTATGTTCAAGTCGGCCACCAGTTTTCTGAAGCCTGCCTCTGTAAATTGGGTACCGTTGTCCGTGGTGATTGAGTATGGTACCTCGAACCTCGTAATAATGTTCCTATATAGGAATTTTCGACTTCTTTGAGCGGTGGCGTTGGCCAGGGGTTCTGCCTCGATCCATTTTGTGAAATAGTCTACTCCTACTATGAAGAATTTTACTTATCCCGATCCCTGTGGGAAGGGTCCGAGAAGGTCGAGTCCCCATTTCGCAAATGGCCAGGGTGAGGTCACGCTGATGAGCTTTTCTGGTGGGGCAATGTGAAAGTTGGCATGCTTCTGGCATGGTGGACATATCCTTACGAATTCTGTAGCCTCCTTTTGTAGAGTTGGCCAATAGAATCCCGCCCGGAGTATCTTTTTAGTGAGAGCTTGCGCTCTGAGATGATTACCACAAATGCCGCTGTGTACTTCCTCCAAGACTTCCTTTGTGTTAGAAATCGGTACGCATTTTAGTAAAGGTGTTGATATCCCTCTTTT
>NC_029774.3:94507559-94512633 GCF_000817695.3 Arachis duranensis | reverse complement strand
GCTCCAACTTCCCTAGCCAGCTTCAGACCATCTAATAGTGCTTCGTATTCTGCCTGGTTGTTTGAGGCCGGGAATCCGAATTTAAGGGAGAGCTCAAGTTGAGTTCCTTGGTTGCTTTCAAGTATCACACCCGCACCGCTTCCTGTTTTATTTGAGGATCCGTCTACGTATATGTTCCATTCTATGGGAATTTTCGGGATGTCTGTAAATTCTGCGATGAAGTCGGCCAGGTGTTGCGATTTGATTGCTGTACGCGCCTCGTATTGGAGGTCGAATTCGGACAACTCGATTGCCCATTGTAGGATTCTTCCTGCTAGATCTATTTTCTGCAATATCCCTTTTATGGGTTGGTTGGTTCGAACTTTGATGGTATGCGCTTGGAAATATGGGCAAAGCCGCCGGGATGTGAGGATCAGGGCGTAGACAAACTTTTCTATTTTCTGGTAGTTCAGCTCGAATCCCTGTAGTGCTTTGCTAACGAAGTAGACGGGTTTTTGCCCATGTTCGTCTTCTCTGACTAGTGCTGAGGCTATTGCCCGGCTCCCTACTGCGAGGTATAATATGAGCGGTTCTCCTTCTCATGGCCGAGATAGGATAGGTGGCCATCCTAGATAGGCGGCCGTCCTAAGAACTCTTTGAAGTCTAGGAAGGCTTGCTCACATTCTGTCGTCTATTCGAACTGTTTTCCCTTTCTTAAAGTAGCATAGAAGGGAAGAGATCTTATCGTAGCTCCTACTAAGAATCGGGATAGAGCGGCCAACCTCCCGTTGAGTTGTTGTACTTCTTTGATACAGGTTGGGCTCTTCATGTTGAGTATGGCTCGACACTTGTCTGGATTTGCTTCAATCCCCCTTTGTGTGAGCATGAAGCCCAAGAATTTGCCGGCTTTTACTGCAAGGGTACATTTTGCGGGATTGAGCCGCATGTTGTGTTTCCTGATAGTGTAAAACACTTGAGTCAGGTCGGATAACAATGTATCTTCGCTTTGTGTCTTTATCAACATATCGTCTACATAAACTTCCATAATTTTTCCGATGTGATCTGAGAAAACGTTATTCATTAGCCTTTGATAAGTAGCTCCTGCGTTCTTGAGACCAAAAGGCATCACTATGTAACAGTAGTTTGCTTTCGGTGTTAGGAACGAGGTTTTTTCTTGATCCGGTGGATACATGGGGATTTGATTGTACCCTGAATATGCGTCCATGAATGAGAGATACTTATATCCTGATGAAGCATCCACTAGAGCGTCGATGCTTGGGAGTGGGTAGGGGTCTTTTGGGCAGGCTTTATTGAGGTCGGTGTAGTCGGTACACATTCGCCACTTCCCATTTGACTTTTCCACCAAGACGACGTTTGCTAGCCATAGTAGATATTTGACTTCCCTTATGAACCCGGCCTCAAGTAGCGCTTGTACTTGTTCTTCTATAGCCTGAGCTCGTTCTGGTTCAAGTTTTCTTCGTCTTTGTTGTACCGGCCGGGATCCCGGATAGACTGCCAATTTGTGGCTCATTAGTTCGGGATCAATACCTGGCATGTCGGCGGCTTTCCATGCGAACAGATCAACATTATCTCGTAGGAACCGTATTAGTGATTCCTTTATGTCTTCTTTTAAGATTGTGCTAATATTAGTTGTTTTATCCGAGGTGTCTCCGATCTGGATTCTTTCTACTTCTCCTTCGGGTTGTGGTCGGAGTTCTTCTCGCCTCTGAACTCCACCGAGCTCGATTGTGTGGAACTCTCCTCCTTCACCTCGGAGGTTTAGGCTTTCGTTATAACAGCGACATGCCATCTTTTGATCTGCCTTTATTGTAGCTATCCCTTCCGCAGTTGGGAATTTCATACATAGATGTGGAGTTAAAACTATTGCACCGAGTTGATTTAACGTTGTCCGACCTATTAAGGCATTGTAGGCTGAGCTTACGTCGACCACGATGTAGTCTATCTTGAGTGTTCTGGATTGGTTCCCCTTTCCGAAGGTTGTATGCAGCGATACGTATCCCAGCGGTTGAACTGGGGTATCTCCTAGTCCGAACAGGCTGTTCGGGTACGCTCTTAGCTTTTTTTTCTTTTAGACCGACTTTGTCGAAGGCAGTTTTGAACAAGATGTCGGCAGAGCTTCCCTAGTCAATTAGTGTACGGTGAAGGTTGGCGTTTGCCAGTATGATCGTAATGACCATGGGGTCGTCATGTCCCGAGATGATCCCGGATGCGTCTTCCTTGGTAAACGTGATTGCTGGGATGTCTGGGGCTTCCTTTTTTCCTTCGACGTGGTATACCTCTTTGAGGTGTCGCTTGTGAGATGATTTGGAGATTCCTCCCCCAGCAAATCCGCCATGTATCACGTGGACATGTCTTTCTGGTGTGTGAGGCGATCGTTCAGATCGTCCGACGTCCTCATCCCTTCTTCTTTTCCTTGGTTCTTCGTCCCGGTTGGCCAAGAACCGATCTAATTTTCCTTATCGTACTAATTTTTCTATGACGTTTTTCAAATCGAAGCATTCATTGGTAGAATGCCCTCGAAGTCGGTGATATTCACAGTATTCATTCCGATTTCCTCCTCCTCTTTTACCTTTAAGTGGCCGAGCTGGAGGGATTTTCTCTGTATGGCAGACTTCTTTGTAAACATCTACCAAGGATACCCTAAGAGGAGTATAGTTATGATATTTCTTAATTTTCTCTCCGGAGCGATCTTCCTTTTTCTTGGATTCTTTATCTCGGTAGGCAGAACCGAACCTTGAGGTTTCGCTAAGTCGAGAGTTTTCTTCCATATTGATGTATTTTTGTGCCCGTTCTTGTACTTCGTCTAAGGAGGTCGGGTATCTCTTTGATATAGATTGGCTAAATAGTCCTTCTCGTAGGCCATTTATGAGGCCCATAATGGCAGCTTCTGTTGGAAGATTTTGTATGTCCATGCATGTTTTGTTGAATCTTTCCATGTAGTTGCGAAGGCTCTCCCGATCTCCTTGCTTGATCCCTAGTAGGCTAGGTGCGTGTTTGGCTTTATACTTTTGTATGGAGAATCGGGCCAGGAACTTCTTGGCCAGGTCGTCGAAACTCGAGATGGATTTCGGAGGTAGGTTGTCGAACCATTTGATGGCTGTCTTGGTTAGAGTTGTTGGAAAGGCTTTGCAGCAAACTGCATCTGAGGTATCAGTGAGGTACATTCTACTTCTGAAGTTGCTGAGATGATGGTTGGGATCCGAAGTGCCGTCATATAGAGCCATATCCGGAAGCTTGAAATCTTTTGGAATTTTGGTTTTCATGATTTCTCTGGTGAATGGATCTTGATCTTTCTGAGAGCTATCCTCTGTGGATGGTCGAGTAGCTTTAGTTTTGAGATCAGCTTCGAGTTTTATAAGCTTATCTTCTAATTCTCGGTGCCGCCTTATTTCCCGGCGTAGATCTTCTTCTTTTTCTCGTCGATGTTGGGCTTCTTTCTCAAGTTGCTCCAATCGATTTTGAAGTGCTTCTATTACTCCTGGATTTGATGAATTTTTGTCTCTGTTGGTTTCTGGAGTATCTTCGAGTATCATGTCTGCGTTTTTATGCGGCGTTCTGTCTTCCAAACCTGAATCATGGTCGTTGTCATGGTCATCCGCCATGTTAATGGGATGACTTCCAGGTTCCCCGGCAACGGCGCCAATGTTCCGAGGGTTACCTGAAACTGTAGGCCGATCTTGGATAAGATCTTCTGTGTTGGTCGGAGCCGACGTGTTCGGCAGGTGTACGGCGGCCGAAGCTGATGTGTCCGACTTGTTGGACTTGGTAGTGGTGCTGATCCTTCGTCCCCGGAGGTTGGGGGGTACCTGCAAGGGACTCCGATACATAAGTTAGCAAGGGTATTAAGCAGGTATTGAGTAGAATCAGAGTATGAGTTATACCTGGGTGCTCCAGTGTATTTATAATGGTGAGATGTGGCCTTCTGTGGATAAGATAAGTTAGTTATCTTATCTTATCTTATCTTTAAGTGAGGTCATCTTATCTTTAAGGGAACCGCCCTTCTCTCTGTAGGCTTGGGCCGCTTTAGGATTTGGGGCGTGTTCCTCTATTTGGGCCCTTTGTTTGGGCTTTCCTGTGACTTGGCCGAGCTCTTTGAGAATAGGTCGGGTTGTCCTGACCTGAAGAGGTCGGTCGCTTTGCCCGTAGAACATCCCGGGTCGGACAGCTCGACCCAGGGTATGAACACTACTAACAAATTGAGAATGCATATGAGAAACAACAAAACACACAAAACAAGAGAATTTAAAGATCAGAGCAAGTAAATCATCAAGAACAACTTGAAGATCAATGAAGACACATGATAAATGCAAGAAGAACAAAAACATGCAATTGACACCAAACATAAAATGAGACACTAGACTCAAACAAGAAATATTTTTGGTTTTTATGATTTTGTAATTTTTTTTGGATTTTTCAAAAATTATATGGAGAAGAAAATAAAGAGATTCAAAATTTTTAATAAGAATTCCAGGAATCATGCAATGTTAGTCTAAAGCTTTAGTCTAAAGGAATTAGACATGGCTAGCCAAGCTTCAGCAGGACATTGCATTCAAGAGCTAAATTGATGAATCTATATCTGCTTTAATGGGAGGTATTCCTGAAAAATGTAGTGATCCAGGTCCATGCATGGTTAACTGTACCATTGAAGGTGTATTATTTTCTGACTGCATGTGTGATTTAGGAGCGTGTGTTAGTATAATGCCATTGTCTATATATGATGCCTTGAGGCTCCCTCCCTTAAAAAGGTCGGCAGCTGGTACACGAAATTGTGATCATCAATGGTGCCATCAACATGGTACGCTCAATTGCAATCTAAACTCTTTATCACAACTTCGCAAAACTAACCAGCAAGTGCACTCGGTCGTCCAAGTAATAAACCTTACGTGAGTAAGGGTCGATCCCACGGAGATTGTTGGTATGAAGCAAGCTATGGTCATCTTGTAAATATCAGTCAGGCAGATTCAAATGGTTATGAATGATTTATGAATAAAGGATAAAATAAAGATAGAGATACTTATGTAATTCATTGGTGAGAATTTCAAATAAGCGTATGGAGATGCTTTGTCCCTTCTGT
>NC_029774.3:94507183-94507422 GCF_000817695.3 Arachis duranensis | reverse complement strand
TGGCTATTCAGCTGTCGGTTCTCGATCATGTCGGAATAGAATCCAGTGATTCTTTTGCGTCTGTCACTAACGCCCCACAATCGTGAGTTTGAAGCTCGTCACAGTCATTCAATCCTTGAATCCTACTTAGAATACCACAGACAAGGTTTAGACCTTCCGGATTCTCTTGAATGCCGCCATCAATTCTAGCTTATACCACGAAGATTCTGATTAAGGAATCCAAGAGATATCCACTCAAT
>NC_029774.3:94496534-94507012 GCF_000817695.3 Arachis duranensis | reverse complement strand
GGAAGAACAATAGTAATTGCATTAATACTCGAGGTACAGCAGAGCTCCATACCTTAATCTATGGTGTGTAGAAACTCCACCGTTGAAAATACATAAGAACAAGGTCTATGCATGGCCGAGGGCCAGCCCCATGATGTAAGATAGCATAAGACTACTCAAAGATAGCTACCAAGATGTCTAATACAATAGCAAAAGGTCCTATTTGTAGAGAACTAATAGTTTAGGTTTACAAAGATGAGTAAATGACATAAAAATCCACTTCTGGGACCACTTGGTGTATGCTTGGGCTGAGCATTGAAGCATTTTCGTGTAGAGGCTCTTCTTGGAGTTAAACGCCAGCTTTTGTGCCAGTTTGGGCGTTTAACTCCCATTCTTGTGCCAGTTCTGGCGTTTTATGTCAGAATTCTTGAGCTGACTTGAAACGCCTGTTTGGGCCGTCAGATCTCGTGCAAAGTATGAACTATTATACATTGCTGGAAAGCCCAGGATGTCTACTTTCCAACGCAGTTGAGAGCGCGCCAATTGGGCTTCTGTAGCTCCAGAAAATCCACTTTGAGTGTAGGGAGGTCAGAATCCAACAGCATCTGCAGTCCTTTTCAGCCTCTGAATCATATTTTTGCTCAGGTCCCTCAATTTCAGCTAGAAAATACCTGAAATCACAGAAAAACACACAAACTCATAGTAAAGTCCAGAAAAGTAAATTTTAACTAAAAACTAATAAAAATATAATAAAAACTAACTAAAATATACTAAAAACATACTAAAAACAATGCCAAAAAGCGTATAAATTATCCGCTCATCAGCACTCGAAATGAATTTTTTGGAGCTACAGAACTCCAAATGGCGCACTCTCAACGGCGTTGGAAATTAGACATCCAGAGTTTTCCATCAATATATAATAGTTTATACTTTATTCATGATTAGACGACGTAAACTGGCGCTCAACGCCAGTTCCATACTGCATTCGGGAGTCAAACGCCAGAAACACGTCACGAACCTGAGTTGAACGCCAAAACACGTTACAACTTGGCGTTCAACTCCAAAAGAAGCCTCTGCACGTGTAAAGCTCGAGCTCAGCCCAAGCACACATCAAGTGGGCCCCGGAAGTGGATTTCTGTATCAATTACTTACTTCTCTAAACCCTAGTAGCTAGTCTAGTATAAATAGGACATTTTATTATTGTATTAGACATCCTGGATTGTATTTTTGATCATGTGATTACGTTTTGGGGGCTGGCCATTCAGCCATGCCTGAACCTTCATCACTTATGTATTTTCAACAGTGGAGTTTCTACACACCATAGATTAAGGGTGTGGAGCTCTGCTGTACCTCGAGTTTTAATGTAATTACTACTATATTTTATTCAAATTCAATCTTATTTCTGTTCTAAGATACTACTCGTACTTTAACCTGATGGATGTGATGATCCGTGACACTCATCATCATCCGTCCCTATGAAGGCGTGCCTGACAACCACTTCCGTTCTACAAGCGAAAGCTAAAGTGTGTATCTCTTGGATTCCTGATGCACGACGCATGGTTTCCCTCGCCTGACAACCGAGCCTTCCATTTCGTGAGATCAGAGTCTTCATGGTATAAGCTAGAATTGATGGTGGCATTCATGAGAATCCAGAAAATATAAACCTTGTCTGTGGTATTCCGAGTAGGATTCCGGGATTGAATGACTGTGACGAGCTTCAAACTCGCGATTGTTGGGCGTGATGACAAACGCAAAAGAATCAAGGGATTCTATTCTGACATGATCGAGAACCGACAGATGATTAGCCGTGCCATGACAGAGCATTTAGACCTTTTTCACTGAGAGGATGGGATGTAGCCATTGACAACGGTGATGCCCTACATACAGGTTGCCATGGAAAGGAGTAAGAAGGATTGGATGAAGGCAGTAGGAAAGCAGAGATTCAGAAGGAGCACAGCATCTTCATACGCCTATCTGAAATTCCCATCGATGATCTACATAAGTATTTCTATCTTTATTTTCTGTTTATTTATTATTATTATTCGAAAACTCCATAACCATTTATTATCCGCCTGACTGAGATCTACAAGATGACCATAGCTTGCTTCATACCAACAATCTCCATGGGATCGACCCTTACTCAGGTAAGGTATTACTTGGACGACCCAGTGCACTTGCTGGTTAGTTGTGCAAGGTCGTGAAGAAAGTTTTGAGTTATAAACGCGCATACCAAGTTGAATGCCTTTATTAGAGATCACAATTTCGTGCACCAAGTTTTTGGCGCCGTTGCCGGGGATTGTTCGAGTTTGGACAACTGACGGTTCATCTTGTTGCTCAGATTAGGTAATTTTCTTTTTGTTTTATTTTCAAAAAAAATTTCAAAAAATTTATCCCTATTTTCAAAAAAAATATTTTAATTAAAAATAAATTATTCTATGGCTTCAGAATTTTTAAGAATGGATTCTAGAGTTTCATGAAGCATGTTGAATTCTAGCTGGCTATAAAGCCATATCCAAATCCTTTTGGAATGAGACTTCAACTAATCACCTCAATGCATGTAATGCCATCCTAAAGTTGGCTGGCTATTAAGCCATGTCCAACCCTTGGATTGGAGCTTTAGGCTAACATTGAAAGATTCCATAAAATCATAAAAAACCAAAAATATTTTGTGATTCTTGTTTAAGCCTTGTGTCATGTTTTAAGTTTGGTGTCAATTGCATATTCATCTTGTTCTTGCATTTTTTCGAAAATTCATGCATTCATAGTGTTCTTCATGATCTTCAAGTTGTTCTTGGTAAGTCTTCTTGTTTGATCTTTAAATTTTCTTGTTTTGTGTTGTATGATATTTTTCATGTGCATTTTTGCATTCATAGTGTCTACACATGAAAGATTTCCAAGTTTGGTGTCTTGATGTTTTCTTTGCATCAAAAATTTTTCAAAAATATGTTCTTGATGTTCATCATGATCTTCAAAGTGTTCTTGGTGTTCATCTTGACATTCATAGTGTTCTTGCATGCATTATGTGTTTGATCCAAAATTTTTCATGTTTTGGGTCATATTTGTGTTTTTCCCTCTCCTCATTAAAAATTCAAAAATCAAAAAAATTAAATATCTTTTCCTTTTTTCTCTCAAAATTTCGAAATTTGAGTTTACTTAGTCAAAAATTTTTAAAATTAGTTGTTTCTTGTAAGTCAAGTCAAATTTTCAAATTTTAAAAATCTTATCTTTTCAAAACTTTTTCAAAAATCAAATCTTTTTCATTTTCCTTACTAATTTTCGAAAATTTCTTTTTAAATATATTTTTCAAAAATTTTTTTCTTAATTTTATCTTGATTTTCGAAAATTATACTAACAAGTAATATGATTGATTCAAAAATTTGAAGTTTGTTGCTTTCTTGTTAAGAAATGTTCAATCTTTAAATTCTAGAATCTTATATTTTAGTTTCTTGTTAGTCAAGTAATCAAGTTTAATTTTAAAAATTAAATCTTTTTAATCATATCTTTTTATCATATCTTTTATATCATATCTTTTTTTTGAAATTTTATCTTTTTTTCAAAATTTTGATTTTAAAATATCTTTTCTAACTTCTTATCTTCTTATCTTTTCAAAATTTATTTTCAAATCTTTTTCAACTAACTAATTAACTTTTTGTTTGTTTCTTATCTTTTTCAAAACCACCTAACTACTCTTCCCTCTCTAATTTTCGAAAATACCTCCCTCTTTTTCAAAAATTATTTTTAATTAATTAATTATTTTAAATTTAAATTTTAATTTTATTTCCCCTTTAATTTTCAAAAATTATTAACTCCTTTTCAAAAATTATTTTCAAAAACTTCTCTCTCTCATCTTATTCTATTTATTTATTCATGTACTAACACTTCTCTTCATCTCAAATCTCTGCCCCTATCCTCACCCTTGTGTTTGGATTATTCATTCTTCTTCACTCTTATTCCCTTTCTTCTTCTACTAACATAAAGGAATCTCTATACTGTGACATAGAGGATTCCTCTTCCTTTTCTGTTCTCTTCTGTCTCATATGAGCAGGAATAAGGAAAAAGGCATTCTTGTTGAAGCTGATCCTGAACCTGAAAGGACTTTGAAGAGGAAACTAACACTACAAGAAAAACACCCATTCAGGTACACTTGAAAAGTGTAGCTAAAAGTGAAAAAAAATGATGCCTTAGGCTACAGCTACGCTTTTTGGGCTACGGCTACGCTTTTGGGAGTGATTCCTATTCGGCCGTTGCCTATTCTCAAAGGCTACGCTTTTCTGCACCAATGGCTACGCTTTTGGCGTTTGGGAATAGGCTACGCTTTTCAAGTGATGCTGTCGAGGACCAAAGGCTACGCTTTTCAGCTTTCATTTTTCCAGAATAGGCTACGCTTTTGAACGCTACTGCATCATCTGTAAAGCGTAGCCACATTGTATACCATAGCTACTTTTTATAAGCGTAGCCTTAGGTCCCTCTTTTTTGTATACTATAGCTACTATATATAAGTGTAGCCTTAGGTCTCATTTTTTTTTTGTGTATGCTATAGCTACTGTATATAAGTGTAGCCTTAGGTCTCGTTTTTTTTTTGTATATATATTAGCTACTGTATATAAGTGTAGCCTTAGGTCTTTTTTTTCTGTGTATATATATAATTATCTAATAATTATTAATACAACATAATAGTTAATATGATTACGGCAAAGATTCTAAATAACACTCTATCTTAGTCAATAAACCACAATAATAGTCAGCTTAATCTTCATTGCTTAATCTTCATTGTTATCCTGCATAATTATATAGAAAAGTGCGCATAAGTGGAATTAACTTGGAATTATCTTACCCTGCTTAATCATACATTAATAGCTATGGAATTAACTTGCTAGCATTAGCCTTGATTTGAAGAATACCAAAGATATATATGCACAAGGATCTATATGCATGCAACATTCATGAATCACAACGATAGTGCACTGCTACCTTATATTCCAAAACAACTTTTCATATAGTTTGACAAGCAATTTGTGATTGTAAATTTTGCTAAGCCTCAGAGCATTAATCTATTTTATCTACTGAATTTGAATATTGACTATCACTCGGTAAAACGCATCCAGAATAATTCTCTTGTGACATGGCATGATCAATTCTTAACCTCCAAAATATTACTATATCATGCCATAGAACATGTCCACCCCTTACTCCAAGAGCTTGCAAGTAGTTAACAATGCTAAAACTCGGCCAACTCTATATTCACGATTCCCTCACAAGTAATACGGTCCTCTTTCATAACCTTTTGTTTATCCCCTTAACAAAAAGAAGCATAATCCCTACAGTTCTCTAAACCATACAGTAAATAGTTCTCATTGCCAATCAACAAAATCACTACAAGTTTCAAATTCCATGGCATGCATTCCCTTTTAAAAACATTGAATCAGACATACCCAGAAAGCCACAACAGTAAATTATGGACCTAAATTGTTAGTAGGCAATCTAGTTTCTATCAATAATAAATCAAAGATAAATTACAAAATAATTAATCAAGAATTACCATCACAATCTGTGTGGTGCACAAGCACGCTTGTTAATAAAATGAATCCAACTAATGAGTCTAAAACAAAATAATGGTGAAAACACGCATATACCTCCACCAAACTTATGCTAAGTGGGTTGAGGCCAGCAATAGTCTGTCTAGCAAATTCCTCATCCCTAAACCAGAAAAATCTATCCCCTGCAAAATAAATATTAATTAAACACATTGAATAAACTTTTTTTAAAAAAATATATATTAGTTTAGGTAAGAAAGGACACCAATTTATAAAATTTAGAAATGAGATTTTTTTAACATGCAAGAACAAGAAAGCAATGGAGTTGAAATCCACTGACTGTCTGTCACAGTATGCGTTCATCAGCTTTTTCAGTTGAGTGCTTCTCTTGATCCTGAAGAACACTTCTTTCCTATCCTACAACATCCAAGAACATCTCAATGTTATTCAAGTTGTTTCATATCTCTAATTATATTATGTCATCACATAGTGAAAACATTTCGACAAGCCTAGATATCAAAGAATAAGATATCAGAATCTGGATATAGATAAAACTTATGAGCCATGGTTATACAATTTAGCTACTATGCATATTATCAAAATAGGCAATTAACAGAGGCTTGGCAATCGAGCACCTAGATTCTGAAGACCACAACAAGAACATATGAAAAGAAGTACACAAGATCCAAACTGTGATATTCACAATTTGCACCAAACAAATAGGTTTAAAGGAATATTTTTCAAAGTTAAAACAAGGTTATTAACAACCCTAGCCCTTGATGCAGCTTAGCAAAGTTTCCATTTGAGAATTCTTATCTTAACTATCTATAACTTTCCATTATCTACATTAACATGTTTTGGATTTTCTGTTTGCAACTCCAAAACTACGGTTTGGGCAAAAGCAATAGAGAAAAACTTTGGCCACAACCATGATCCAGAGCTTTTCTACACAGGAATTCAAACATGTAGTTACTTAGAAAAGTTAACCACCCATAGAAACAACTATTTAGTTGAAGTTGCATAAAAAGCACACAAATTCAAATAACTTCTATTTAAAAATAAAAAAGTTAAATTTAAAACCTGATCATTTCATAAACATTGTCTACGAATTTTTAAATTTTAAATTCATCAGCTTCTACTTTCACTTGCATGTTTGACAAGCTTGCAATATACCATCATTGTTAACTTCACCTGAAGTAGCAGAATTCTCCATGCTGCCAACAATTATGAATAGAATAAAAAATAGTGAAAAGTTGACAATGATATCAAGTGATGAATAGACAATGAGGCAAACCATGAATTCCCTTGCTGTCTCTTGGCAGCTGAAGTAGAAAAAACCAAAACATTCTTTAAGTTACTAGTAGTAGTTTTCTCCAAAGATGGATTTTCCTGAACATAGTAAGATAGTAACAATTTTAATTTGTTCAAACTTTAACCTCGATAACTATAAAATAATGAGAGAACTGTGATTGAATGAAGAAGTAAACCAACCAAGCTGAATAAGAATCATGAGTTTGGCAAATAAAATAACCTTTGCATTTTCTTTTCCAGAAACAACTCCAAACTTGGACTTTCTGGCCGAAAATACTTCATCAACACGCTTGTTGGTGTATTTTGGGCTCCTCAACATCCCTGGTCTCTTATCCACATTATCCATCTGATTGGTGCTGCAAACATAAATCAACCAAAATCTCTGAAATCTTGAAATTGGTGCTTAACATAGAGAATAGTCTTATATATGTTACCTCTGCATCCTTAACAATTGGTGCTTGCAGCCCATTAATGACTTCTTTTGCATCATATATCACTCTCGCATTCCTGTTATTTGTATGCTTCACTTTATTGTTCTGCCCCATCAAAATAGTTATGAAATTAGCATAAATCTAACATAGAATAGAATTAATTGTTTAAGAATCGATAAGTGAAAAATTTTAAAGACAATATAATACCTTTCCCAATGACCATCAACTTCATACAGAACATTCAAAGTTTATGAATTAAGGATCTTCCCTTTGACCACTTTCTGATTTCCACCAAATCCAAGAAAAGAATGAGTTGATTTGTAAGATAAATCAGCCTCAAGTCCTGTCTCTATTGATTTTATATTAATTTTGCCAATCCAATCAACAGCAGGAACTGGAATTATTCCGAATAAAAGCTGATAATATTATCGTCTCCATTAGAATCAGTTTCGAACACCCTTAGCTCTATGATCTTACAACGAAGCATATTAACAAGGGTCATATCCAGTAGGTATGACACGAGAAAGCTAAAACCCCTAATTCATTAGAAATTGAATAAAGAACAAAACTAGAATTCAACACTAATAATAACAAGCAATGCTCAAATGTGACACGAAAAAGCTTCTAACACAGACAGCATGGCAGAAATTGAACCAGACATAGAAAAATCCCAATTAAAAATGAAATTGTGATATAGGAACCCTAATTAAATTTAGCACAGGCTAGTGGAAATTAAGAACCCTAATTGCCTAAATCAGGAAAAAAGAATTAAAAGCCTACCTGTCGTCGATGAGAGAGCGAATCGAGCAGGGATAGACGGAGCAGAGGCAGCACAATTAGCAAAGGAGACGCGGAGCAAAGCAGAAGAGCACGGCGAGGAGGTGGTGCGATGTAAGAGAGCTGCGGCGTCCTTGCGAAGTAGCAGAGCTTCGGCGTCCTTGCGAAGTAGCAGAGCTGCGGCGGCGGTGCGGTGTAACAGAACCGCGGTGGTGGCGTGGCGTGGCATAGCAGAGCCGTGTGAGGATGTGGTGCAAGGAGAAGAGCCATGTGATGGCGTAGCAGAGCTAAGAACTCTTAGCTTTGTGCGAAACGATGATAGCGCGGGGGAAAGGGGGAAGAGGGGGAAAAATTCACTGGGTGTTATGTGCTTTGGGTAGGAGAGGAGGAATGAAAGACTGAAGGGCTTCGATGAAGAAGAAACAAAAAAAATTTCACTAAGTCCTATATACGTGTATTTGGGGTTTTTACATTAGGCAACGCTTTTAAAGCGCACCCAAAACATAACAAATAGGTTACTCTTTAAAAGCGCTCCTTTTGGTTAAAAAAGTGAAGCCATAGCTCTTAAGATAAGGCTACGCTTTATAAGTGATATCTAAAACATCTAAGGAGACGCTTTTCAAGTGATGCCACAAATGTGTTTTCTATTCTTCTACAAAAAGAAAACACGGAAAAAAGTGTAGCCTATTCTAAGAATAGGCTACGCTTTTCAAATGTAGCCTAAAAAAAGTGTGGCTGAATGGGTGTTTTTCTTGTAGTGTAAGAGAAGCTAAATTACAACAATCCAGAGACAACCTTACTGAAATTTTCGAACAAAAAAAGGAGATGGCAGCCGAACCCAACAACAATAATGCAAGGAGGATGCTTGGTGATTACACTACACCTACTTCCAAGTTTGATGGAAGAAGCATCTCAATCCCTGCCATTAGAGCAAACAATTTTGAGCTGGAACCTCAATTAGTTGCTCTAATGCAATAGAACTGCAAGTTTCATGGACTTCCATCAGAAGATCCTTACCAGTTTTTAATTGAGTTCTTGCAGATCTGTGAGACTGTTAAGACTAATGGAGTAGATCCTGAAGTCTACAGGCTCATGCTTTTCCCTTTTGCGGTAAGAGACAAAGCTAGAACATGGTTGGACTCACAACCTAAAAATAGCCTGAACTCTTGGGATAAGCTGGTCACGACCTTCTTGGTTAAATTCTTTCCTCCTCAAAAGCTGAGCAAGCTTAGAGTGGATGTTCAAACCTTCAAGCAAAAAGATGGTGAGTCCCTCTATGAAGCTTGGGAAAGATACAAGCAGATGACCAAAAAGTGTCCTTCTAACATGTTTTCAGAATGGACCATGATAGATATATTCTATTATGGTCTGTCTGAGTTATCTAAGATGTCACTGGACCACTCTGCAGGTGGATCCATTCACCTAAAGAAAACGCCTGCAGAAGCTCAGGAACTTATTGAAATGGTTGCAAATAACCAATTCATGTACACTTCTGAGAGGAATTTCATGAATAATGGGACGCCTCAGAGAAAGGAAGTTCTTGAAATTGATGCTCTGAATGCCATATTGGCTTAGAACAAAATGTTGACTCAGCAAGTCAACGTGATTTCTCAAAGTCTGAATGGATGGCAAAATGCATCCAACAGTACTAAAGAGGCATCTTTCGAAGAAGAAGCTTATGATCTTGAAAACCCTGCATTGGCAGAGGTAAATTACATGGGTGAACCTTATAGGAACACCTATAATTCTTCATGGAGAAATCATCCAAATTTCTCATGGAAGGATCAACAAAAACCTCAACAATGCTTTAATAATGGTGGAAGAAACAGGTTTAGCAATGGTAAGCCTTTTCCATCATCTTCTCAGCAATAGACAGAGAATTCTGAGCAAAGCACCTCTAACTTAGCAAATATAGTCTCTGATCTGTCTAAGGCCACTTTAAGCTTCATGAGTGAAACAAGGTCCTCCATTAGAAATTTGGAGGCACAAGTGAGCCAGTAGAGTAAGAAAGTCACTAAAACTCCTCCTAGTACTCTGATGAGCGGATAATTTATACGCTTTTTGGCATTGTTTTTAGGTAGTTTTTAGTAAGTTCAAGCTACTTTTAGGGATGTTTTCATTAGTTTTTATGTTAAATTCACATTTCTGGACTTTACTATGAGTTTGTGTGTTTTTCTGTGATTTCAGGTAATTTCTGACTAAAATTGAGGGAATTGAGCAAAACTCTGAAAAAGGCTGACAAAAGGACTGCTGATGCTGTTGGAATCTGACCTCCCTGCACTCGAAATGAATTTTCTGGAGCTACAGAACTCCAATTGGCGCTCTCTCAACGGCGTTGGAAAGTAGACATCCAGAGATTTCCAGAAATATATAATAGTCCATACTTTATTCGGAAATTAACGACGTAACTTGGCGTTGAACGCCAAGTACATGCTGCTGTCTGGAG
>NC_029774.3:94494831-94496440 GCF_000817695.3 Arachis duranensis | reverse complement strand
AAGCCTCAGCTCGTGGATAGATCAAGCTCAGCCCAAACATACACCAAGTGGGCCCCGGAAGTGGATTTACGCATCAAATACTTACTCATGTAAACCCTAGTAACTAGTCTAGTATAAATAGGATAAGTCACTATTGTATTAGACATCTTTTGACAGTTTAATCTTTTCACTATTCGGTCACTTGATCATGGAGGGGGCTGGCCATTCGGCCATGCCTGAACCTTTTACTTGTGTATTTTCAACAGTGGAGTTTCTGCACACCATAGATTAAGGGTGTGGAGCTCTGCTGTACCTCAAGTTTCAATACAATTATTATTACTTTCTATTCAATTCTCTTCTATCCTTATTCCAAGATATACGTTATACTTAAACTTTGATGAATGTGATGATCCGTGACACTCATCATCATTCTCACCTATGAACGCGCGTGATTGACAACCACTTCCGTTCTACTTTAGGCAGGGCGCATATCTCTTAGATTCCCCAACAGATTTAATCTGCCTAACTGAGATTTACAAGGTGACCATAGGTTGCTTCACACCAACAATCTCTGTGGGATCGACCCTTACTCACGTAAGGTATTACTTGGACGACCCAATACACTTGCTGGCTAGTTGAACGGAGTTGTGTACACACATAACAAAGAGCCATTAAATAAATCTCATGCAAATACAAAGAGGGCAATCACAATTTCGTCCACCAAGTTTTTGGCGCCGTTGCCGGGGATTGTTCGAGTATGGACAACTGACGGTTCATCTTGTTGCTCAGATTAGGTAATTTTCTTTTCAAAAATCTTTTTTAAAATTTTTCTTTTCTTTTTCGTTTTTCTAACCATGTTTTTCGAAAAAATTAAAATAAAAATACAAAAAAATTAGAAAATCATAAAAATAAAAAATATTTTGTGTTTCTTGTTTGAGTCTTGTGTTAATTTTTAAGTTTGGTGTCCATTGCATGCTTTTAAAATCTTTCTTGCATTTTTTTTCGAAAATCTCATGCATTCATAGTGTTCTTCATGATCTTCAAGTTGTTCTTGACAAGTCTTCTTGTTTGATCTTGATGATTTCTTGTTTTGTGTTGTTTGTTGTTTTTCATGTGCACTTTTGCATTCATATTTTCCATGCATTAAAGATTTCTAAGTTTGGTATCTTGCATGTTTTCTTTGCATCAAAAATTTTTCAAAATTATGTTCTTGATGTTCATCATGATCTTCAAAGTGTTCTTGGTGTTCATCTTGACATTCATAGTGTTCTTGCATGCATTGTGTTTGATCCAAAATTTTCATGTTTTGGGTCATGTTTGTGTTTTTCTTTCTCATAACTAAAATTTTCAAAAATAAAAAAATATCTTTTCCTTATTTTTCTCCAAATTTTCGAAAATTTGAGTTGACTTAGTTAAAAAAAATTTCAAAATTAGTTGTTTCTTACAAGTCAAGTCAAATTTTCAATTTTAAAAATCTTATCTTTTCAAAATCTTTTTCGAAAATTATATCTTTTTCATTTTTTTTATTATTTTTCCAAAATTTCAAAAATATTTTTCAAAATATTTTCAAAATCTTTTTCTTATCTTTATATCTAATTTTCGAAAATTAGCTAACAATTAATGTGATTGG
>NC_029774.3:94492119-94494673 GCF_000817695.3 Arachis duranensis | reverse complement strand
AAATTTAAAAATTAAATCTTTTTATCTTTTATCTTATCTTTTTCAAAAAAATTTACCTTTTTCAAAATTTGATTTCAAAATATCTTATCTAACTTCTTATCATCTTATCTTTTCAAAATTTGATTTTAATATCTTTTTCAATCAACTAACTAACTTTTTGTTTGTTTCTTATCTTTTTCAAAACCACCTAACTACTTTTCCTTCTCTAATTTTCGAAAATATCTCATCCCTTTTTCAAAAATTCTTTTTGTCTTAAATTTTAATTTTAAACTTATCCTATCTTTAATTTTCGAAAATTACTAACCCCTTTTTCAAAATTGTTTTCGAAATTCTCCATCTCTTTTCTTATTCTATTTATTTATTTAATTACTAACACTCCTCTTCATCCCTCTTCCACCTAATATCCGAATCCCCTCTTCTACTTTCTTCCCCCTTTCTTTTTTCTACTAACATAAAGGAGTCTCTATACTGTAACATAGAGGATTCCTCTTTCTTTTCTTATTTTCTTCTCTTTCATATGAGCAGGAACAAGGATAAAGGCACTCTTGTTGAAATTGATCCAGAACCTGAAAGGACTCTGAAGAGAAAATTAAGAGAAGCTAAGTTACAACAATCCACAAGTAACCTTTCAGAAAATTTTGAACAAGAGAAGGAGATGGCAGCCGAAAATAATAATAATGCAAGGAGAATGCTTGGTGACTTCACAAAGCCAACGTCCAAGTTTGATGGAAGAAGCATCTCCATTCCTGCCATTGGAGCCAATAATTTTGAGCTGAAACCTCAGCTAGTTGCCTTAATGCAACAAAACTGCAAGTTTTATGGACTTCCATCTGAAGATCCTTATCAGTTTTTAACTGAGTTCTTACAGACCTGTGAGACTGTAAAGACGAATGGAGTTGATCCTGAAGTCTACAGACTCATGCTTTTCCCTTTTGCTGTAAGAGACAGAGCTAGAATATGGTTGGATTCACAACCTAAGGATAGCCTGGACTCCTGGGATAAGCTGGTCACTGCCTTCTTGGATAAATTCTTCCCTCCTCAAAAGCTGAGCAAGCTGAGGGTGGATGTTCAAACCTTCAAGCAAAAAGATGGTGAATCCCTCTATGAAGCTTGGGAAAGATACAAGCAGCTGACCAAAAGATGTCCATCTGACATGTTTTCAGAATGGACCATTTTAGATATATTCTATTATGGTCTATCTGAATTTTTGAAAATGTCATTGGATCATTCTACAGGTGGATCTATTCACCTAAAGAAAACGCCTAAAGAGGCTCAAGAACTCATTGATATGGTTGCAAACAACCAATTCATGTACACTTCTGAGAGGAATTCCGTGAATAATGGGATACCTCAGAAGAAAGGAGTTCTTGAAATTGATGCTCTGAATGCCATATTGGCTCAGAACAAAGTGTTGACTCAACAGGTCAACATGATTTCTCAAAGTCTGAATGGATGGCAACATGCATCCAACAGTACTAAAGAGGCAGCTTCTGAAGAAGCTTATGATCCTGAGAACCCTGCTATGGTAGAGGTTAATTACATGGGTAAACCTTATGGAAACACCTATAACTCATCATGGAGAAATCATCCAAATTTATCATAGAAGGATCAACAAAAGCCTCAACAAGGCTTTAACAATGGTGGACGCACTAGGCTAAGCAATAGCAAGCCATATCCATCATCTCCTCAGCAACAGACAGAGAATTCTGAACAAAACAATTCCAATTTAGCCAATATAGTCTCTGATCTGTCAAAGGCCACTTTCAGTTTCATGAATGAAACAGTCTCTGATCTAGCCAAGACCACTCTCAGTTTCATGAATGAGGCACGGTCCTCTATCAGGAATCTGGAGGCACAAGTGGGTCAGCTGAGTAAGAAAGTTACTGAAACTCCTCCTAGCACTCTCCCAAGCAATACAGAAGAAAATCCCAAGAGAGAGTGCAAGGCCATAACTGTAACCAACATGGCCAAAACTGGAGAAAGTGAAAAGGCAGTGATTCCCAGTGAGGAAGACCTCATGGGACATTCACTGACCAATAAGGAGATCCCTGTTAAGGATCCAAAGGAATCTGGGGCTCATACAGAGACCATAGAGATTCCATTAAATCTCCTTCTGCCATTCATGAGCTCTGAAGACTATTCTTCCTCTGAAGAGGATGAAGATGTGACTGGGAGAGCAAGTTGCTCAATACTTAGGAGCTATCATGAAGCTGAATGCCAAGTTGTTTGGTAATGAGACTTGGGAAAGTGAACCTCCCTTGCTCATTAATGAACTAGATATCTGGATTCAGAAAATTCTACCTCAAAAGAAACAAGATCCTGGCAAGTTCTTAATACCTTGTACCATAGGCACCATGACCTTTGAAAAAGGCTCTATGTGATCTGGGGTCAGGGATAAATCTTATGCCACTCTCTGTAATGGAGAAGATGGGGATCATTGAGGTACAACCTGCCTTGTTCTCATTACAATTGGCAAACAAGTCATTGAGACAAGCTTATGGAATAGTAGAGGACGTGTTAGTAAAGGTTGAAGGCCTTTACATCCCTGCTGATT
>NC_029774.3:94491664-94491866 GCF_000817695.3 Arachis duranensis | reverse complement strand
TCCACAATCAAACTCTAAGTTTGGTGTTGTGAGGCCACAACCAAACTCTAAGTTTGGTGTTAAAATCCCATATCCAAACTCTAAGTTTGGTGTTGGGACTATACAACATTGACCTGATCAACTTGTGGCTCCATGAAAGCCACTGTCAAGCTAGTGACATTAAAGAAGCGCTTGTTGGGAGGCAACCCAATTTTATTTATCT
>NC_029774.3:94490096-94490364 GCF_000817695.3 Arachis duranensis | reverse complement strand
ATACTTATTTCATGTTCTTTTACTTTTCACAATCAATCCTGATAATTTCTGATATCCTGACTAAGATTTACAAGATAACCATAGCTTGCTTCAAGCCGACAATCTCCGTGGGATCGACCCTTACTCACGTAAGGTATTACTTGGACGACCCAGTGCACTTGCTGGTTAGTTGTGCGGGATTGCAAATGTGTGATTGCAATTTCGTGCACCAAGTTTTTGGCGCCGTTGCCGGGGATTGTTCGAGTTTGGACAACTGACGGCTTATCTT
>NC_029774.3:94488024-94488928 GCF_000817695.3 Arachis duranensis | reverse complement strand
GGCCAAATAAGGAACAATTGACAGAGGATAACCAACCCACTGTTCAAAATCCCTCTGAGGACAGTAAGATCCCAGAGAGGAATACTTTTGGCGTTCAGACGCCAGAGAGGTAAGGAAAGTTGGCGTTAAACGCCCATTCCTTGCCCAGTTCTGGCATTCAAACGCCAGAAAAGGGGGAAAAGTTGGCGTTAAATGCCCATTTTCCACCCAATCCTGGCGTTCAGACGCCAAGGGAAGATCAGACACCTGAGAGTGCTGACAGTAATCCCTCTAACAAGGCTTCTTCAAACATTTCTGTAAGGAATAAACCTGCAGCATCTAAGGTTGAAGACTATAAAGCCAAGATGCCTTATCCTCAAAAACTCCGCCAAGCGGAACAGGATAAGCAATTTGCCCGCTTTGCAGACTATCTAAGGACTCTTGAAATAAAGATTCCGTTTGCAGAGGCACTTGAGCAAATACCTTCTTATGCTAAGTTCATGAAAGAAATCTTAAGTCATAAGAAGGATTGGAGAGAAACTGAAAAAGTGTTTCTCACTGAAGAATGCAGTGCAGTCATTCTGAAAAGCTTACCAGAAAAGCTTCAAGATTCAGGAAGCTTTATGATACCCTGCACATTAGAAGGTGCCTGCACCAAGACAGCCCTACGTGATCTTGGAGCAAGCATCAATCTAATACCTACATCCACTATCAGAAAGCTTGGGTTGACTGGAGAAGTCAGACCAACCCGGATATGCCTCCAACTTGCTGATGGCTCCATTAAATATCCATCAGGCATAATAGAGGATATGATTGTCAAAGTTGGGCCATTCGCCTTTCCAACTGACTTTGTGGTACTGGAAATGGAGGAGCACAAGAGTGCAACCCTCATTCTAGGAAGACCCTTCCTAGCAACTGGACGAAC
>NC_029774.3:94485549-94485684 GCF_000817695.3 Arachis duranensis | reverse complement strand
CACTCATTTCTGCAATAGACAGCTATACTCTGCTATGGTTAGATATGGAATTATCCACAAAGTGGCAACTCCGTATCATCCACAGACAAATGGGCAAGCTGAAGTCTCTAACAGAGAGCTAAAAAGAATCCTAGA
>NC_029774.3:94484014-94485007 GCF_000817695.3 Arachis duranensis | reverse complement strand
AAAAAACGCCAGTAAGGGGCATTTTGGGCGTTAAACGCCAGAATGGGCACCATTCTGGGCGTTTAACGCCAGGTGTGCAGCATCCTGGGCGTTTAGCAAAACGCCCAGTGATAAAGGAATTCTGGCGTTTAACGCCAGCCAGGGCACCTGGCTGGGCGTTAAACACCCACAATGGGCAACAAATGGGCGTTAAACGCCAGAATGGATGCCATTCTGGGCGTTTAACGCCAGAAAGGTGGGGGGACCTAGATTTTGTTTTCAAATCAAATTTTTTCAAACTTTCCTTTTCTTACCCATACTTTTCTACAAAAACACATTTCAACCTTTCATCATTCACTTTCAAATCTTCAAAAAAATCAAAATCATTCTTCAAATCTCTCTCAAATCTTATTCAAAAACTCACCCTTCTCTCAAATTATCTCCATATCTTCTCAAATCTCCTTTCAATTTTTTTTCGAAATCTCCTTTCCCCCCTTTATAAAAACACATTCGGCCCTTCATTCCCCCACACCATTCGAATTTGCTCTTCTCCTCTTTCTCTTCTTTTCCTTTCTTCTGCTTGAGGACAAGCAAACCTCTAAGTTTGGTGTGCTTTTCCGTGATCACTAAGCCAAGATTCATCAAGATCATGGCCCCTAAGGGAAAACAAACCAATTTAAGAGGAAAGAAAGAGAATAATCCAAAGAATCTTTGGAATCAAGAGAAGTTCTTAACCAAAGAACATGAAGACCATTATCACAAAATAATGGGTCTGAGGTCAGTGATCCCGGAAGTTAAATTTGATCTGAAAGAAGATGAATATCCGGGGATCCAAGAGCAAATTCGAAACAGAAAATGGGAAGTTCTAACCAATCCTGAAATAAAGGTTGGAAGGAATATGGTTCAAAAATTCTACTCAAATCTGTGGCTAACAGATAAGCAGAGAATGACTGGAACTGCTTACCATACCTACAGAACCATGGTCAGAGGGAAAGTTATGTACTTCCATCTGGA
>NC_029774.3:94481825-94483950 GCF_000817695.3 Arachis duranensis | reverse complement strand
CTCTGTTCTACCTTAGATTAAGTAGATATCTCTTGGATTCTTTAATTAGAATCTTCGTGGTATAAGCTAGAACTGATGGCGGCATAACATATGCCTCCCTGGAACTAAGTGGATAACCAATTCTAAGGGTGTCCCAAACCAACTCAAGAGGGGAGACCTCAAACCAATTGTAAGAGGTTGGCTAGACTTTATTGGACGTTCTATACTACCCACTAGCAACCGTTCTGAGGTCACTATCAAGAGAGCAGTGATGATTCATTGCATTATGCTTGGAAAAGAAGTGGAGGTTTATCTTGTGATTGCTTGTGAGATCTACACAATTGCAAATAAGAATTCCACTGAAGCCAAACTAGCTTACCCAAGCTTGAACTCCTTGCTCTGTAAAGAGGCTGGGGTAAAGATGGGAGTAGATGAATTCATACCCATTGAACATCCAATCACCAAGAAGTCAATGGAAGGACAAATGCAAGACAACTCTATCAAAAGGAGGGCGCAGGAGTTCCTCCTTGAATTCCCTGAAATTGGCTACTGGGCCAGCCTAGAAGCATCTATCACCAAGTTGCAAGAGACTATGGAGCAACTGAAGGAAGAACAGCAGAATCAGAACTGCATGCTCTGCAAATTGCTGAAGGAACAAGAGAAGCAGGGGCGTGAACTCCAAGAGTTGAAACGCCAAAAGCTCTCCTCTCAAGCTGAGGGAGCATCCACTTCTCAAAATCAAGGTTGTTGAGTCCTAACTCTGTGAAAACCTCTATCATTAGGAGCCTATCTAAAATTTTTGTTTTCTATTTTTTTTTAGTCTCATCTTATATCTATTTTTGAGTCTTGTTCTTAATTCATAATTAATAAAATTTAAAATTCATGTCTTAAAGCTATGAATACCCTATGAATCCATCACCTCTCTTAAATGAAAAATGCTCTAATCACAAAAGAACAAGAAGTACAGGATTTCGAAATTATCCTTGAAACTAGTGAATTAGTTTGATGTGGTGACAATGATTTTTGTTTTTCCGAATGAATGCTTGAACAGTGCATATGTCTTTTGAATTTGCTATTTTGAGAATGTTAAAATTGTTGGCTCTTGAAAGAATGAAGGAAAAAGAGAACTGTTATTGAGGATCTGAAAAAAATCATCAAATTGATTCTTGAAGCAAGAAAAAGCAAAAAAAAATCGAAAAAAAAGAGAAAAAAAGAGAGAAAGAAAAAAAAGAAAGAAATAAAGTTGTGATCCAAGGCAAAAAGAGTGTGCTTAAGAACCCTGGACACCTCTAATTGGGGACTCTAGCAAAGCTGAGTCACAATCTGAAAAGGTTCACCCAATTATGTGTCTGTGGCATGTATGTATCCGGTGGTAATACTGGAAGACAGAGTGCTTTGGGCCACAGCCAAGACTCATCCACTAGCTATGTTCAAGAATCATTATACTTAACTAGGAGAATCAATAATATTATCTGAGTTCTGAGTTCTTATAGATGCCAATCATTCTGAACTTCAAAGGATAGAGTGAGATGCCAAAACTATTCGGAAGCAAAAAGCTACTAGTCCCGCTCATCTAATTGGAGCTAAGTTTCCTTGATATTTTGGAGTCTTTAGTATATTCTCTTCTTTTTATCCTATTTTAATTTTCAGTTGCTTGGGGACAAGCAACAATTTAAGTTTGGTGTTGTGATGAGCGGATAATTTGTACGCTTTTTGGCATTGTTTTTAGTATGTTTTTAGTATGATCTAGTTAGTTTTTAGTATATTTTTATTAGTTTTTAGTTAAAATTCACTTTTCTAGACTTTACTATGAGTTTGTGTGTTTTTCTGTGATTTCAGGTATTTTCTGGCTGAAATTGAGGGTCCTGAGCAAAAATCTGATTCAGAGACTGAAAAGGACTGCAGATGCTGTTGGATTCTGACCTCCCTGCACTCGAAGTGGATTTTCTGGATCTACAGAAGCCCAATTGGCGCGCTCTAAACGGCATTGGAAAGTAGACATCCTGGGCTTTCCAGCAATGTATAATAGTCCATACTTTGCCCGAGATTTGATGGCCCAAACCGGCGTTCAAAGTCACCCTCAGAAATCCCAGCGTTAAACGCCGGAACTGGCACCAAAATGGGAGTTAAACGCCCAAACTGGCAC
>NC_029774.3:94480196-94481295 GCF_000817695.3 Arachis duranensis | reverse complement strand
GCCAGTAAGATGCATCTGGCCGGCGTTCAACGCCAGAACAGAGCATCATTCTGGCGCTGAACGCCAGAAACAAGCAACATTCTGGCGCTGAACGCCAGGAATGTGCCCAGAAAAGAAAAGCTGGCGCTGAAGGCCAGTAACAAGCATGAAACTGGCGTTCAACGCCAGAAACATGCTTTACATGGGCGTTGAACGCCCAGAACGTGCACCAATGGGCATTTAAACGCCAGAATGGTGTGCAAAGGCATTTTACATGCCTATTTGGTGCAGCGATGGAATTCCTTGACACCTCAGGATCTGTGGACCCCACAGGATCCCCACCTACTATATTCCCTCCTTACCTCCTAATTCTATTTTTGTGATTTGTATTCCCCATGTCACACTTCCCAACACTCTTCACCAATCACCTCAATTCCTCTTCCCAATCACCCCCTTCACCACTCACATCCATCCACTCTTCCCCATAAACCCCACCTACCTTCAAAATTCAAAACCAATTTTCCCACCCATTCCCACCCCAAAAGGCCGAACCCATATCTCTCCCTCTCTACCATATTCTCTTCTTCTTCTTCTTCTCTTCTTTCTTCTATTTACCCTTCCATTCTACTTCATTTTCACACAACACAACCCCTTCTTCTTCACCTAGGCCGAACCTACATCTCTTCCCCTCTACCATATTCTTTTCTTCTTCTTCTTCTTCTTCTTCTCTTCCTTCTTCTATTGCTCGAGGACGAGCAATATTTTAAGTTTGGTGTGTGGTCAAAGCACAATCTTTTTTGTTTTCCACTACCATCAATGGCACCTAAGGCCGGAAAAGGAAAAGGGAAGACAAAAGCTTCCACTTCCGAGGCATGGGAGATGGAAAGATTCATCTCCAAAAGCCATCAAGACCACTTCTATGATGTTGTGGCAAAGAAGAAGGTGATCCCTGAGGTCCTTTCAAGCTCAAGAAAAATGAGTATCCGGAGATCCGACATGAGATCCGAAGAAGAGGTTGGGAAGTCTTAACCAACCCTATGCAACAAGTCGGAATCTTAATGGTTCAAGAGTTCTATGCCAATGCATGGATCACTAGGAACCATGATCAAAGTATGAACCC
>NC_029774.3:94478352-94479991 GCF_000817695.3 Arachis duranensis | reverse complement strand
GGAGTTATCATAGAAGGAGACATCTCCATTGAAGAGGATAAGGCCATCACCAAGAAGAGGATAGAGCAAGCAAGAGAGACCCTTCATGGTTCTCAAGAGATGCATGAGGAAGCTCATCATCAAGAAATCCCTGAGATGCCTCAAGGGATGCACTTTCCTCCCAACAACTATTGGGAACAACTCAACACTTTCTTAGAAGATTTAAGCCACAATGTGGAACAATTAAGGGTGGAACATCATGAGCACTCCATCATTCTCCATGAAATAAGAGAAGATCAAAGAGCAATGAGGGAGGAGCAACAAAGGCAAGGAAGGGACATAGAAGAGCTTAAGGACATTGTTGGTCCTTCTAGAAGAAGATGCCACTAAAGGTGGATTCATTCCTTGTTCTTTATTTCTTTCTGTTTTTGGTTTTTAATGTTGTGTTTATCTATGTTTTGTGTCTTTATTTCATGATCATTAGTATGTAGTAACCATGTCTTAAAACAATGAATAAAATCCATTAATTCTTCACCTTTCTTAAATGAAATATGTTTTAATTCAAAAGGACAAGAAATGCATGAATTTCGAATTTATCCTTGAAATTAATTTAATTATATTGATGTGGTGACAATACTTTTTGTTTTTTGAATGAATGCTTGAACAGTGCATATTTTATAGTGAAGTTTATGATTAAACAGTGCATATTTTTGATCTTGTTGTTTATGAATGTTAAAACTGTTGGCTCTTGAAAGAATGATGAACAAAGAGAAATGTTATTGATGATCTGAAAAATCATGAAATAGATTCTTGAAGCAAGAAAAAGCAGTGAAAAAGCAAAGGCTTGCGGAAAAAAAAAGAAAAAAATGGCGAAAAAAATAGAAAGAAAAAGAAAAAGCAAGCAGAAAAAGCCAATAGCCCTTAAAACCAAAAGGCAAGGGTAAAAAGGATCCAAGGCTTTGAGCATCAATGGATAGGAGGGCCCAAGGAAATAAAATCCAGGTCTAAGCCGCTAAACCAAGCTGTCCCTAACCATGTGCTTGTGTCATGAAGGTCCAAGTGAAAAGCTTGAGACTGAATGGTTAAAGTCATGATCCAAAGAAAAAAGAGTGGTCCAAGTGAAAAGCTTGAGACTGAGTGGTTAAAGTCGTGATCCAAAGTAAAAAGAGTGTGCTTAAGAACCCTGGACACCTCTAACTGAGGACTTTAGCAAAGCTGAGTCACAATCTGTGGCATTTATGTATCTGGTGGTAATACTGGAAACAAAGTGCTTAGGGCCACGGCCAAGACTCATAAAAGTAGCTGTGTTCAAGAATCAACATGCTTAACTAGGAAAGTCAATAACACTATCCGAAATTCTAAGTTCCTAGAGAAGCCAATCATTCTAAACTTTAAGTGAAAAAGTGAGATGCCAAAACTGTTCAGAAGCAAAAAGCTACAAGTCCCGCTCATCTGATTAGAATTAATATTCATTGATATTTTGAGATTTATAGTATATTCTCTTCTTTTTATCCTAATTGATTTTCAGTTGCTTGGGGACAAGCAACAATTTAAGTTTGGTGTTGTGATGAGAGATAATTTATACGTTTTTTGGCTTGTTTTTAAGTAGTTTTTAGTAAGATCTAGCTACTTTTAGGGATGTTTTCATTAGTTTTTATGT
>NC_029774.3:94477615-94478217 GCF_000817695.3 Arachis duranensis | reverse complement strand
ATTGAGTAAAACTCTGAAAAAGGCTGACAAAAGGACTGCTGAAGCTGTTGGAATCTGACCTCCCTGCACTCGAAATGGATTTTCTGGAGCTACAGAACTCTAATTAGAAAGTGGACATCCAGAGCTTTCCAGCAATATATAATAGTCCATACTTTATTCGAAAATTGACGACGTAACTTGGCGTTGAACGCCAAGTACATGCTACTGTCTGGAGTTAAACGCCAGAAAAACGTCATGATCCGGAGTTGAATGCCCAAAACACGTTATAACTTGGAGTTCAACTCCAAGAAAAGCCTCAGCTCGTGGATAGATCAAGCTCAGCCCAAGCATACACCAAGTGGGCCCCGAAAGTGGATTTACACATCAAATACTTACTCATGTAAACCCTAGTAGCTAGTCTAGTATAAATAGGATAAGTCACTATTGTATTAGACATCTTTTGACAGTTTAATCTTTTGACTATTCGGTCACTTGATCATGGAGGGGGCTGGCCATTCGGCCATGCCTGAACCTTTTACTTATGTATTTTCAACAGTGGAGTTTCTGCACACCATAGATTAAGGGTGTGGAGCTCTACTGTACCTCAAGTTTCAATACAATTA
>NC_029774.3:94472591-94477557 GCF_000817695.3 Arachis duranensis | reverse complement strand
GATTGAATGACTGTGACGAGCTTCAAACTCCTGAAGGCTGGGCGTGATGACAAGCGCAAAAGAATCAAGGGATTCTATTCCAACCTGATTGAGAACCGACAGATGATTAGCCGTGCTGTGACAGAGCATAGGAACGTTTTCACTGAGAGGATGGGATGTAGCCATTGACAACGGTGATGCCCTACATACAGCTTGCAATGGAAAGGAGTAGGAAGGATTGGATGACTGTAATAGGAAAGTAGAGATTCAGGAGGAGCACAGCATCTCCATACACTTATCTGAAATTCCCACTATTAATTTACATAAGTATTTCTATCCCTTTTATTTTCTTTTTATTATTAATTTTCGAAACCCAAAACTGTTTAATCTGCCTAACTGAGATTTACAAGGTGACCATAGCTTGCTTCATACCAACAATCTCTGTGGGATCGACCCTTACTCACATAAGGTATTACTTGGACGACCCAGTACACTTGCTGGCTAGTTGAACGGAGTTGTGTACACACATAACAAAGAGCCATTAAATAAATCTCATGCAAATATAAAGAGGGCAATCACAATTTCGTCCACCATACTCTCCCAAGCAATACAGAAGAGAATCCAAAGAGAGAGTGCAAGGCCATTGATATAGTCAATATGACCGAATGCAATGAGGAAGGAGAGGACGTGAATCCCAATGAGGAAGACCTCAGGGGACGTCTCTCAAGCAAGAAGGAGTTCTTTATTGAGGATTTAAAGGAATCTGAAGGTCATATAGAGACCATAGAGATCCCATTAAACCTCCTTTTGCCATTCATGAGCTCTGAAAACTATTCTTCCTCTGAAGAGGATGAAGATGTAACTGGAGAGAAAGTTGCTCAATATCTAGGAGCTATCATGAAACTGAATGCCAAGTTGTTTGGTAATGAGACTTGGGAAGGTGAACCTCCCTTGCTCATTGGTGAACTAGATACATGGGTTCAGCAAACTTTACCTTAAAAGAAATAAGATCCTGGTAAATTCTTAATACCATATACCATATGCAACATGACCTTTGAAAAGGCTCTGTGTGATCTAGGGTCAGGCATAAATCTAATGCCACTCTCTGTAATGGAGAAGTTGGGGATCATTGAGGTACAACCTGCCATATTCTCATTGCAAATGGCAGACAAGTCAGTAAGACAAGCTTATGGATTGGTAGAGGACATGTTGGTAAAGGTTGAAGGCCTTTAAATCCCTGCTGATTTCATAATCTTAGACACTAGGAAGGAGGAGGATGAATGCATCATCCTTGGAAGACTTTTCCTAGCCACAGCAAGAGCTGTGATAGATGTTAACAGAGGAGAATTAGTCCTTCAATTGAATAGGGACCACCTTGTGTTTAAGACTCAAGGGTGTTCTTCTGTATACATGGAGAGGAAGCATGAAAAGCTTCTCTCAGTATAGAGTCAAACAAAGCCCCCACAATCATGCTCTAAGTTTGGTGTTGGGAGGCCAAAGCCAAATTCTAAGTTTGGTGTTGAATCCCCACATCCAAACTCTAAGTTTGGTGTTAGGAGTCTACAACATTAACCTGATCACCTGTGTGGCTCCATGAGAGCCCACTGTCAAGCTATTGACATAAAAGAAGCGCTTATTGGGAGGCAATCCAATTTTTATTTATCTAATTTTATTTTTCTTTTACTGTTCTTTAATGTTTTATTAGGTTCATGATCCTATGGAGTCACGAAAAAAATACTAAAATTAAAAATAGAATAAAAAACAGCAGAAGAAAAATCACACCCTGGAGGAAGGACTTACTGGCGTTCAAACGCCAGTAAGGAGCATCTGGCTGGCGTTCAACGCCAGAACAGAGCATGGATCTGGCATTAAACGCCAGAAACAAGCAACATCCTGGCATCTAAATGCCAGGAATACACCCTGAGGAAAGCTGGCGCTGAATGCCAGAAACAAATACGGAACTGGCGTTCAACGCCAAAAACATGCTGCAGATGGGCGTTGAACGCCCAAAACAAGCATGAAGCTGGCATTCAACGCCAGAAACAAGCATCAATCTGGCGTTGAATGCCAGGATTGCATGTAGAGGGCATTTTACAAGCCTCATTGGTGCAGGGATGTTAAATCCTTGACACCTCAGGATCTGTGGACCCCACAGGATCCCCACCTACCTCAACTCACCTTCTCTCGTCTTCACCAATCACCTCAATCTCTCTTCCCCATTACCTCTTCACCGCTCACATCCATCATCTCTTTCCCACCCAAACCCACCCTACATAGCCGAATACACACCTCTCTCCCTCTCCTCCATATCTTCTTCTTCTTCTTCTTCTATTCTTTCTTCTTTTGCTCGAGGGCAAGCAACATTCTAAGTTTAGTATGGTAAAAGCATAGCTTTTTGCTTTTCCATAACCATTGATGGCACCTAAGTCCAGAGAAACCTAAAAAAAAAGAAGAAGAAAAAGGGAAGACAATTGCTTCCACCTCTGAGTCATGGGAGATGGAGAGATTCATCTCAAGGGTCCACAGCTCAGTAATAGAGCATTTGACTGCACATCAAGAGAGCATGAGGAATTCCCTCATCAAGAAATCCCTGAGATACCTCAGGGGATACATTTTGCTCCACACAATTATTGGGAGCAACTAAGGATAGGAGCACCAAAATCACTAGGGATCATGCAACAAAGGCAAGGAAGAGACATAGAGAAGCTCAAAGAGCACCATTGGTTCTTCAAGAGGAGGATGCCACCCTCACTAAGGTGGACTCATTCCTTAATCTCCTTGCTCTTATTCTTCTGCCTTTCGATTTTTATGCTTCATGTTTGTCTATGTTTGTGTCTTTATTACATGATCATTAGTAATTAATAACTATGTCTTAAACCTATGAATAATTCCATGAATCCTTCATCTCTCTTAAATAAAAAATGTTTCTAATTCAAAAGAACAAGAAGTACATGAATTTTGAAATTATCCTTGAATTTAGTTTAATTATATTGATGTGGTGACAATACTTTTTTGTTTTTTGAATGAATGCTTGAACAATGCATAATTTTGATCTTATTGTTTATGAATGTTAAAATTGTTGGCTCTTGAAAGAATGATGAACAAAGAGAATGTTATTGACAATCTGAAAAATCATGAAAATTGATTCTTGAAGCAAAAAAAGCAGTGAAAAAGCAAAAGCTTGCGAAAAAAAAGTGGCGAAAAAAATAATAATAGAAAGAAAAAAAGAAAAAGCAAGCAAAAAAAGCCAATAGCCCTTAAAACCAAAAGGCAAGGGTAAAAAGGATCTAAGGCTTTGAGCATCAATGGATAGGAGGGCCCAAGGAAATAAAATCCACGCCTAAGCGGCTAAATCAAGCTGTCCCTAACCATGTGCTTGTGGCATGCAGGTCCAAGTGAAAAGCTTGAGACTGAGTGGTTAAAGTCATGATCCAAAGCAAAAAGAGTGTGCTTAAGAGCTTTGGACACCTCTAACTGGGGACTTTAGCAAAGCTGAGTCATAATCTGAAAAGGTTCACCCAGTCATGTGTCTGTGGCATTTATGTATCTGGTGGTAATACTGGAAAATAAAGTGCTTAGGGCCACGGCCAAGACTCAGAAAAGTAGCTGTGTTCAAGAATCAACATACTTAACTAGGAGAATCAATAACACTATCTGAAATTCTAAGTTCCTATAGATGTCAATCATTCTAAACTTCAAAGGAAAAAGTGAGATGCCAAAACTGTTCAGAGGCAAAAAGCTACAAGTTCCACTCATCTAATTAGGACTAATATTCATTGATATTCTGGAATTTATAGTATATTCTCTTCTTTTTGTCCTAATTGATTTTCAGTTACTTGGGGACAAACAACAATTTAAGTTTGGTGTTGTGATGAGCGGATAATTTATACGCTTTTTGGCATTGTTTTTAGATAGTTTTTAGTATAATCTTGCTATTTTTAGGGATGTTTTCATTAGTTTTTATGCTAAATTCACATTTCTGAACTTTACTATGAGTTTGTGTGTTTTTCTGTGATTTCAGGTAATTTCTGGCTGAAATTGAGGGACCTGAGCAAAACTCTGATAGAAGGCTAACAAAGGACTGCTGATGATGTTGGATTCTGACCTCCCTTCACTTGAAATGGATTTTTTGGAGCTACAGAACTTCAAATGGCACGCTCTCAGCGGCGTTGGAAAGTAGACGTCCAGAGCTTTCCAGCAATATATAATCATCTATACTTTATTCATGATTAGTGGTGCACGAATTTGTAATCCGTACAACTAACCAGCAAGTGCACTGGGTCGTCCAAGTAATACCTTACGTGAGTAAGGGTCGATCCCACGGAGATTATTGGTTTGAAGCAAGCTATATTTATTTTATTATTCTTAGTCAGGTTGTCGATTAAAGTTATCGGTTGGAATTATTAGAAAAATAAGAGAGCGAGAATTAATTACTTGTAATGCAGTAATGGGGAATATGTTGGAGTTTTGGAGATGCTTTGTTCTCTGAATTTCTGCAATGTAATATTTAACTCAATTGCTTGTAAAGCACGTCTACGACAAGCTGTATGTAGGGTGTCGTCATTGTCAGTGGCTACTTCCCATTCTCTCAGTGAAAATGTTCCAGATGCTCTGTCACAGCACGGCTAATCAGCTGTCGGTTCTCGATCATGTTGGAATAGGATCCATTGATCCTTTTGCGTTTGTCATCACGCCCAGCAATCGTGAGTTTGAAGCTTGTCACAGCCATTCAATCCTTGAATCCTACTCGGAATACCACAAACAAGGTCTAGACCTTCCGGATTCTCAAGAATGGCCGCCATCAATTCTAGCTTATACCGCGAAGATTCTGATTAAGGAATCTAAGAGAAGCTCATTCAGTCTGATGTAGAACGGAGGTGTTTGTCAGGCACACGTTCATGGATTAAGGGAGGTGATGAGTGTCACGGATCATCACCTCCTTCATAATTAAGCGCGAATAAACATCTTAGATCGGACCATACACACG
>NC_029774.3:94469718-94472445 GCF_000817695.3 Arachis duranensis | reverse complement strand
GGAACTAAGATAATTGGTGCAGAAATCCACTTCTGGGGCCCATTTGGTGTGTGCTGGGGCTGAGACTAAAGCTATTCACGAGCTGAGGCTTTTCTTAGAGTTGAACTCCAAGTTATAACGTGTTTTGGGCGTTCAACTCCGGATCATGACGTGTTTCTGGCGTTTAACTCCAGACAGCAGCATGTACTTGGCGTTCAACGCCAAGTTACGTCATCAATTTCCGAATAAAGTATAGACTATTAAATATTTTTGGAAAGCCCTGGATGTCTACTTTCCAACGCCGTTGAGAGCGCACCAATTGGACTTCTGTAGCTCCAAAAATTCCATTCCGAGTGCAGGGAGGTCAGGATCCAACAGCATCAGCAGTCCTTTTTCAGCCTAACTCAGATTTTTGCTCAACTCCCTCAATTTCAACCAGAAAATACCTGAAATCATAGAAAAATACACAAACTCATAGTAAAGTCCAGAAATATGATTTTTGCCTAAAAACTAATAATATTTTACTAAAAACTAATTAAAACATACTAAAATCTACATGAAATTACCCCCAGAAAGCGTATAAAATATCCGCTCATCACAACACCAAACTTAAACTGTTGCTTGTCCTCAAGCAACTAGATAAATAAAATAGGATTAAAAGAAATTAAGAAGTAATAATACTTTAGAGTTTTTAAGTGAAGCTCAGATTCTTATTAGATGAGCGGGGCTTGTAGCTTTTTGTTTCTGAACAGTTTTGGCATCTTCCTTTATCCTTTGAAATTCAGAATGATTGGCATCCATAGGAACTCAGAATTCAGATAGTATTATTGATTCTCCTAGTGTAGTATGTTGATTCTTGAACACAGTTACTTTATGAGTCTTGGCCGTGGCCCTAAGCACTTTGTTTTTCCAGTATTACCACCGGATACATAAATGCCACAGACACATGACTGGGTGAACCTTTTTAGATTGTGACTTAGCTTTGCTAAAGTCCCCAGTTAGAGGTGTCCAGAGTTCTTAAGCACACTCTTTTTGCCTTGGATCACGACTTTAACCACTCAGTCTCAAGTTTTTAACTTGGACCTGCATGCCACAAGCACATGGTTAGGGACAGCTTGATTTAGCCGCTTAGGCCTGGAACTATTTTCTTAGGCCCTCCTATCCATTGATGCTCAAAGCCTTGGATCCTTTTTACCCTTGCCTTTTGGTTTTAAGGGCTGTTGGCTCTTATTCCTTTTCTTGATCCAATTATTTCTTGTAAATTTTTTTTCACTGCTTTTTCTTGCTTCAAGAATCAATTTCATGATTTTTCAGATCATCAATAATATTTTTCTTGTTCATCATTCTTTCAAGAGCCAACAATTTTAACATTCATGAAATTCAATATAAAAAATATGCACTGTTCAAGCATTCATTCAGTAGACAAAAAGTATTGCCCCACCACATATAATTAATTATAATTTTTATTATTAGAACTCGAAAAATATAAATTACTTCTTTATTCTAAAAAATCTACTACTTTATTCATGTCTGATGATGATGAGAAAAATAAATTATAACTTAATTGGAAATAAAACCAGAATAGATATGCTAATTACTACTACTACTATATATCTTCTAAGGTAACTTTCTATAATAACACTATCACAGAGTTAAAGCTAAAATTAGAACTCAACAACCTGTGTTTTGAGAAGTAGATGTTCTTCTAGTCTATGGGGTGCTTTTCAAGGATTAATTTCTGGAGCTTCAGCTCCCTTAGATCATGCCCTTGCTCTTCCTGTTCCTTAAGCAGTTTGCAAAGCATGCTACTTTGATTGTTCTGTTCTTCCTTTATTTGGTTCATAGCTTCTTGCAATTCGGAAATAGATGCTTCAATATGTTCCCAATATTCGAATTGAGGAAGTTCTGGGAGGACTTCCTGTGCTCTCCTCTTGATTGGATCATCCTGCAACTGTTGTCTGTCCATTGATATTCTAGTGATTGCCCTTTCAACTGAGATATACTCTGTTATTCCTATCTTCACTCCAGCATCTCTGCAGAGCATAGAAATTAAGCTTGGATAGGCCAATCTGGCGTCCTTAGAATTCTTGTTTGCTATTTTGTATAGTTCACACGAGATCAGTTGATGAACCTCTACTTCTTTTTCCAACATGATGCAGTGAATCATCACTGCTCTTTTAACAGTGACTTCAGAACGGTTGCTGGTGGGTAATATGGAACGCCCAATAAAATCCAGCCAGCCTCTGGCTACTGGTTTGAGATCTTCTCTTTTGAGTTGATTTGGGATGCCAGTCGTGCTGGTGGTCCACCTGGCTTTGGGGATGCATATATCCTCTAGAATCTTGTCCAGACCTTTATTTACCTTCATCATTCTCCTATTAAAGGAGTATGGGTCATCTTTCAGTTGAGGGAGCTTAAAGATCTCCCTGATTTTGTCAGGATGGATATGAACAATCTTTCCTCTGACTAAGGTCCGATGGTCATAGAGAGCAGCTCCAATTATTCTTTGCCTGTATGTCTGCCATAGATTAGCATAGAACTCCTGAACCATGTTCCTTCCCACTTTCGTTTCAGGATTGGCTAGGACTTCCCAGTTCCTGTTTCAAATTTGCTCTTGGATCTCCGGATATTCATCTTCCTTCAGGTCAAATTTAACTTCCGGGATCACTGATCTGTGACTCATTATTTTGTAGTAATGGTCTGAATGTTCTTTAGTTAAGAACTTCCCTTGATTCCAAAGTGGCTTTG
>NC_029774.3:94468278-94469415 GCF_000817695.3 Arachis duranensis | reverse complement strand
ATTGGAAAAAGATTTGTGTTTATGAATTAAGATATATTTAATATTTTTGAAATAGGGATTTCAGAAATTAGAGATTTTAGAAATTAGGATTAAAATTTTTGAAATTGAAAGATGATATTTGGAAACATGTTTATGCAAGAAATCATGAATTAAAACATAAAAATTAGAAAATTTTTGAAAAAAATGAATTTTACCTTCTCCCCACCATCCTGGCATTAAACGCCCAAACGCTGCATGTTTTGGGCGTTTAACGCCCAAATGTTGCTTCTCCTGGGCGTTCAACGCCCAGCTGCTGCTTCTTTCTGGCGTTGAACGCCAGGAAGTCCTTTGTCACTGGGCGTTTTTCTGAACGCCCAGGATGCTATCAATCTGGCGTTAAACACCCAGAAGGTGCTTCTTTCTGGCGTTCAACGCCCAGAAGATGCTCCCTTCTGGCGTTTAACGCCCAGATGGCTACCCTTACTGGCGTTGAACGCCCAATGGATGCTTCTTTTGGGCGTTCAACGCCCAAAACGTTTCTTACTGGCTTTTTGATGCCAGTAAGCTTTCCAAATTTCCCTGTAACTCTGTGACTTCAATCAATTGCTATTTCACCTTTTGAAGATACTCTGGCATCTACCTGTAAAACTTAATCAATTAGAAAAGACAATAAAATTAAATTTTGTGAATGGCTGGGTTGCCTCCCAGCAAGCGCTTCTTTAATGTCATTAGCTGGACTGTTACTGAGCTTTTAATCAAGTCTCAGTTTTGAGCATTCTTACTCAAAATTGCCTTCAAGATAATGTTTAACTCTCTGTCCATTAACAATGAACTTTTTGTTAGAGTCATTATCCTGAAGCTCTGCGTATCCATATGGTGATACACTTGTAATCACATACGGACCTCTCCACCGGGATTTTAATTTTCCAGGGAATAATTTGAGCCTAGAATTAAATAGCAGAACTTTCTATCCCAGCTCAAAGACTCTGGATGACAATTTCTTATCATGCCATCTTTTCGCTTTCTCTTTGTATATTTTTGCATTCTCGAAAGCATTGAGTCTAAATACCTCTAGCTCATTTAGCTGGAGTAAACATTTTTCTCCAGCTAACTTGGCATCAAGGTTCAGGAATCTGGTTGCCCAGTAGGCCTTGTGTT
>NC_029774.3:94465560-94467176 GCF_000817695.3 Arachis duranensis | reverse complement strand
AAGCTTGTCATGCCTCTGTCCCAATACTGCACCAATGGCATGATCACTGGCATCACACATCGATTCAAATGGTAATGTCCAGTCTGGTGCAGAGATGATTGGTGCTGTGACCAATTTAGCTTTCAGAGTCTCAAATGCCTGCAGACACTCTTTATCAAATATAAATGGCGTGTCAGCAGCTAGCAGGTTGCTCAGAGGTTTGGCAATTTTTGAAAAATCCTTTATAAACCTCCTATAGAATCCTGCATGCCCCAGAAAGCTTCTGATTGCCTTAACATTGGCAGGTGGTGGTAATTTTTCAATTACCTCTACCTTAGCTTGATCCACCTCTATTCCCTTGTTTGAGATTTTGTGCCCAAGGACAATTCCTTCAGTCACCATAAAGTGACATTTTCCCAGTTTAAAACTAGGTTAGTCTCTTGGCATCTCTTTAGAACAAGTGCTAGGTGGTCGAGACAGGAGCTGAATGAGTCTCCAAATACTGAAAAGTCATCCATGAAGACTTCCAGAAACTTTTCTACCATATCAGAGAAAATTGAGAGCATGCACCTCTGAAAGGTTGCAGGTGCATTGCACAGGCCAAATGGCATCCTTCTGTATGCAAATACTCCAGATGGACATGTGAATGCCGTTTTCTCTTGATCTTTTGGATCTACTGCAATTTAATTATAACCTGAATATCCATCCAGGAAGCAGTAGTATTCATGACCTGCTAGTCTTTCTAGCATCTGGTCTATGAATGGTAAAGGAAAATGATCCTTTCTGGTGGCTGTATTGAGCCTTCTATAATCAATACACATACGCCACCCTGTAACTGTTCTTGTAGGAACCAGTTCATTTTTTTCATTATGAACCACTGTCATGCCACCTTTCTTTTTTTTTCATTGTGAACCACTGTCATGCCACCTTTCTTAGGGACAACTTGGACAGGGCTCACCCAGGGGCTGTCAGAAATAGGATAAATAATCCCAGCCTCTAGTAATTTAGTGACCTCTTTCTGCACCATTTCTTTCATGGCTGGGTTCAGCTGCCTTTGTGGTTGAACCACTGGCTTGGCGTCATCCTCCAGTAAGATCTTGTGCATGCATCTGGCTGGGCTAATGACCTTGAGATCACTGATGGACCACCCAAGAGCTGTCTTGTGTGTCCTTAGCACTTGAATTAGTGCTTCCTCTTCCTGTGGCTCTAAGGTAGAGCTTATGATTACAGGGAAGGTATCACCTTCTCCCAGAAATGCATATTTCAGGGATGGTGGTAATGGTTTGAGTTCGGGTTTTGGAGGTTTCTCCTCTTATTGAGGGATTTTCAAAGGTTCTATTTTTTTCTCTGATTCCTCCAAATCAGGCTGAACATCTTTAAAGATGTCCTCTAGCTCTGATTCGAGACTCTCAGCCATATTGACCTCTCTTACCAGAGAGTCAATAATATCAACACTCATGCAGTCATTTGGGGTGTCTGGATGTTGCATGGCTTTGGCAACATTCAACTTAAACTCCTCCTCATTGACTCTCAAGGTTACTTCCCCTTTTTGGACATCAATGAGGGTTCGGCCGGTTGCTAGGAAAGGTCTTCCTAGAATGAGAGTTGCACTCTTGTGCTCCTCCATTTCCAGCACC
>NC_029774.3:94465023-94465519 GCF_000817695.3 Arachis duranensis | reverse complement strand
CAGTAGGAAAGGCAAATGGCCCAACCTTGACAATCATGTCTTCAATCACGCTTGATGGGTATTTAATGGAGCCATCAGCAAGTTGAAGACATATCCTGTTTGGTTTGATTTCTTCAGTCAAACCAAGCTTTCTGATAGTAGATGCAGGTATTAGGTTGATACTTGCCCCAAGATCACATAAAGCTTGCTTGGTGCAATTACCCTCTAATGCGCATGGTATCATAAAGCTCCTGGGATCCTTAAGCTTCTCAGGTAAGCTTTTCAGAATGACTGCACTGTATTCTTCAGTGAGGTAAACTTTTTCAGTCTCCCTCCAATCCTTCTTATGACTTAAGATCTCTTTCATGAACTTAGCATAAGAGGGTATTTGCTCAAGTGCTTCTGCAAACGGAATCTTTATTTCAAGAGTCCTGAGATAGTCTGCAAAGCGGGCAAATTGCTTATCCTGTTCCGCTTGGCAGAGTTTTTGAGGATAAGGCATTTTGGCTTTATATTC
>NC_029774.3:94464240-94464909 GCF_000817695.3 Arachis duranensis | reverse complement strand
GCACTTGTATGTGACTGATTTCCCACTGGCGTTTGAATGCCAGGGGTGGAAGCTGGAGTGGCGTTAAACGCCAACTCCTTATTTGTTACTGGCGTCTGAACGCCAGAACTATGTTCCCTTTGGGCGTTCAACGCCGGATTCATGCTTGTTTCTGGCGTTGAACACCAGGAATGAGCATGGTCTGGGCGTTCAGCGCCAGTATTGTTCCTCTCTGGGCTCTGATTGTCCTCAGAGGGATTTTGATTGGCCATTTGTTCATTTCTTGGCATCCTGCTGCTTTGAAGTGAGGTTTTTAATGTTTTTCCACTTCTTAATTGAACTGCTTGGCATTCTTCTGCTATTTGTTTTGACAGTTGCTTTTCTATTTGCTTTAACTGTACTTCCATATTCCTGTTAGCCATTCTTGTTTCCTGTAGTATTTCTTTGAATTCGGCTAGCTGCTGGGTTAGAAAGTCTAACTGCTGATTGAATTCATTAGCCTGATCTATAGGACTGAGTTCAGCAGTTACTGTTTTAGCTTCTTCTTTCATGGAGGATTCACTGCTTAGGTACATATGTTGATTTCTGGCAACTGTATCAATAAGCTCTTGAGCTTCTTCAATTGTTTTTCTCATATGTATAGATCCACCAGCTGAGTGGTCTAGAGAAATCTGAGCTTTTTCTGTAAGC
>NC_029774.3:94462904-94463907 GCF_000817695.3 Arachis duranensis | reverse complement strand
TTTTGAATTTTATGATGAAAGAGAAAAACACACAAAAGACACAAGACTTAAAATTTTTAGATCTAATGCTCCTTATTTTAGAAAATTTTGGAGGGAAAACACCAAGGAACACCAAACTTAAAAATTTTAAGATCAAAACACAATAAAAACTCAAGAACACCTTGAAGATTCACAAGAACACCAAGAACAAAAGAAAGAACACCAAACTTAAAATTTTTAGAAAACCAAGACAAATTTTCGAAAATTAAAGAAAACTTAACAAGAAAACCAAACTTAGAGTTTGGTACAAGATTCAATCAAGAAAAATTATTTTTGAAAAAGATTTTAAAGAAGATACCCAAATATGAAGAACAACTACTAAAGCTCCAGCCAATTGGGCAGTAACTCCAGTGTTGATTTTAAATATGTATTATATTTAAGGATAAAAGTATAAATTTTTGAAAGTTAATGTTTTGAAAAAGCACAAGAAAAACAAGAAAAGACACAAAACAAGAAAAACTCAAGATCAAACAAGAAAAAAAAACAAGAACAACTTAAAGATCAATGAAGAATAAAGAACACAAAGTCGAAAATTAAAGGAAAATATAACATATGCAATTGACACCAAACTTAAAACAAAACACTAAACTCACGAAAAAAATTGAAAATTGATAGATAAAAATAATAATTTTGAAAAATTCTTTTTGAAAAGGGGATAAAGGACTCAAGATTTAATGACTCTGTAGCAACAAAAATAAAGTATTCCCAATCTAAGAAATAAAATAAACCTTTAGTTTGTTCAAACTCGAACAATCCCCGGCAACGGCGCCAAAAACTTGGTGCACGAATTTGTAATCCGTACAACTAACCAGCAAGTGCACTGGGTCGTTGATGAGCGGATAATTTGTATACTTTTTGGCATTGTTTTTAGTATGTTTTTGATATGATATAGTTAGTTTTTAGTATATTTTTATTAGTTTTTAGTTAAAATTTACTTTTCTGGACTTTACTATGAGTTTGTGTG
>NC_029774.3:94460531-94461827 GCF_000817695.3 Arachis duranensis | reverse complement strand
CTGTAGGAAAGCAGAGAGACGGAAGGGAAGGCATCTTCATGCGCTTATCTGAAGTTCCTACCAATGAATTACATAAGTATCTCTATCTTTATCTTTGTGTTATTTTCGTTCATCACCATTATACATTTGAGTTTGCCTGACTAAGATTTACAAGATGACCATAGCTTGCTTCAATACTAACAATCTCCGTGGGATCGACCCTTACTCGCGTAAGGTTTATTACTTGGACGACCCAGTGCACTTGCTGGTTAGTTGTGCGAAGTTGTGTAATGCCATGGTACTGAACTACCAAGTTTTTGGGGTTCATGACCGGGGATTATGAGAGTTGTGAAAAAGTATTGTTCACAATTTCGCGCACCAGTCGTCCAAGTAATACCTTACGTGAGTAAGGGTCGATCCCACGGAGATTATTGGTTTGAAGCAAGCAATATTTATTTTATTATTCTTAGTCAGGATGTCAATTAAAGTTATCGGTTGGAATTATTAGAAAAATAAGAGAGCGAGAATTAATTACTTGTAATGCAGTAATGGGGAATATGCTGGAGTTTTGGAGATGCTTTGTTCTCTGAATTTCTGCAATGTAATATTTAACTCAATTGTTTGTAAAGCACGTCTACGGCAAGCTGTATGTAGGGTGTCGCCATTGTAAGTGGCTACTTCCCATCCTCTCAGTGAAAACGTTCCAGATGCTCTGTCACAGCACGGCTAATCAGCTGTCGGTTCTCGATCATGTTGGAATAGGATCCATTGATCCTTTTGCGTTTGTCATCACGCCCAGCAATCGCGATTTTGAAGCTTCTCACAGCCATTCAATCCTTGAATCCTACTCGGAATACCACAGACAAGGTCTAGACCTTCCGGATTCTCAAGAGTGGCTGCCATCAATTCTAGCTTATACCGCGAAGATTCTGATTAAGGAATCTAAGAGAAGCTCATTCAGTCTGATGTAGAACGGAGGTGTTTGTCAGGCACACATTCATGGATTGAGGGAGGTGATGAGTGTCACGGATCATCACCTCCTTCATAATTCAGCGCGACTAAACATCTTAGATCGGACCATACACACGTTTGAGTGAAATAGAAACAATTGCATTAATTCATCGAGATGCTGCAGAGCTCTTCACCCCCAACAATGGAGTTTAAAGACTCATTCTGTTAAAGTGTATAAAATTTAGATCTGAAAATGTCATGAGGTACAAGATAAGTCTCTAAAAGTTGTTTAAATAGTAAACTAGTAACCTAGGTTTACAGAATATGAGTGAACTAAGATAATTGGTGCAGAAATCCACTTCTGGG
>NC_029774.3:94427177-94460374 GCF_000817695.3 Arachis duranensis | reverse complement strand
TGGCGTTTAACTCCAGACAGCAGCATGTACTTGGCGTTCAACGCCAAATTACATCGTCAATTTCCGAATAAAGTATGGACTATTATATATTCCTGGAAAGCCCTGGATGTCTACTTTCCAACGCCGTTGAGAGCGCGCCAATTGGACTCCTGTAGCTCCAAAAATTACATTCCGAGTGCAAGGAGGTCAGGATCCAACAGCATCAGCAGTCCTTTTTCAGCCTAACTCAGATTTTTGCTCAACTCCCTCAATTTCAGCCAGAAAATACCTGAAATCACAGAAAAATACACAAACTCATAGTAAAGTCCAGAAATATGATTTTTGCCTAAAAACTAATAATATTTTACTAAAAACTAATTAAAACATACTAAAATCTACATGAAATTACCCCCAGAAAGCGTATAAAATATCTGCTCATCAATTAGACGACGTAAACTGGCGCTCAACGTCAGTTCTATGCTGCATTCGGTAGTCAAATGCCAGAAACACATCACGAACCAGAGTTGAACGCCAAAAACACGTTACAACTTGGAGTTCAACTCCAAAAGAAGCCTCTGCACGTGTAAAGCTTGAGCTCAGCCCAAGTACACACCAAGTGGGCCCCAGAAGTGGATTTCTGCATCAACTACTTACTTCTGTAAACCCTAGTAGCTAATCTAGTATAAATAGGACATTTTATTATTGTATTAGACATCATGGATTGTATTTTTGATCCTGTGATCACGTTTTGGGGGCTGGCCATTTGGCCATGCCTGAACCTTCACCACTTATGTATTTTCAACGGTGGAGTTTCTACACACCATAGATTAAGGGTGTGGATCTCTGCTGTACCTCGAGTTTTAATGCAATTACTACTATCTTTTATTTAAATTCAATCTTATTTCTGTTTAAGATACTACTCGTACTTCAACCTGATGGATGTGATGATCCGTGACACTCATCATCATCCGTCCCTATGAACGCGTGCCTGACAACCACTTCCATTCTACATGTGAAAGCTAGAGTGTGTATCTCTTGGATTGCTGATGCACGACGCATGGTTGCCCTCGCTTGACAACTGAGCCTTCCATTCCGTGAGATCAGAGTCTTCGTGGTATAAGCTAGAATTGATGGCGGCATTCATGAGAATCTGTAAAGTCTAAACCTTGTCTGTGGTATTCCAATTAGGATTCTGGGATTGAATGACTGTGACGAGCTTCAAACTCGCAATTGTTGGGCGTGATGACAAACGCAAAAGAATCAAGGGATTCTATTCCGACATGATCGAGAATCGACAGATGATTAGCCGTGCCGTGACAGAGCATTTGGACCTTTTTCACTGAGAGGATGGGATGTAGCCATTGACAACGATGATGCCCTACATACAGCTTGCCATGGAAAGGAGTAAGAAGGATTGGATGAAGGCAGTAGGAAAGCAGAGATTCAGAAGGAGCACAGCATCTTCATACGCCTATCTGAAATTTCCATCGATGATCTACATAAGTATTTCTATCTTTATTTTCTGTTTATTTATTATTATTATTCGAAAACTCCATAACCATTTATTATCCACCTGACTGAGATTTACAAGATGACCATAGCTTGCTTCATACCAACAATCTCCGTGGGATCGACCCTTACTCACGTAAGGTATTACTTGGACGACCCAGTGCACTTGCTGGTTAGTTGTGCGAGGTTGTGAAGAAAGTGCTGAGTTATAAATGCGCATACCAAGTTGAATGCCATTATTAGAGATCACAATTTCATGCACCAACCACCTCCTTCATGGCTGGATTCAGCCGCCTCTGTGGTTGAACCCCTGGCTTAGCGTCACCCTCCAATAGGATCTTATGCATGCATCTGGCTGGGCTAATGCCCTTAAGATCACTGATGGACCACCCAAGAGTTGTCTTGTGTGTCCTTAGCACTTGAATCAGTGCTTCCTCTTCCTGTGGATCTAAGGTAGAGCTTATGATTACAGGAAAAGTGTCACTTTTTCCCAGAAATGCATATTTCAGGGATGGTGGTAATAGTTTGAGCTCGGGTTTAGGAGGTTTCTCCTCTTCTCGAGGAATTCTCAGAGGTTCTATTATTCTCTCTGGTTCCTCCAGATTAGGCTAAGCATCTTTAAAGATATTCTCTAGTTCTGATTCGAGACTCTCAGTCATATTGACCTCTTTTACCAGAGAGTCAATAATATCAATGCTCATGCAGTCGTTTGGGGTGTTTGGATGTTGCATAGCTTTGACAACATTCAACTTAAACTCGTCCTCATTGACTCTCAGGGTTACTTCCCCTTTTTGGACGTCAATGAGGGTTCGTCCAGTTGCTAGGAAAGGTCTTCCTAGAATGAGAGTTGCACTCTTGTGCTCCTCCATTTCCAGCACCACAAAGTCAGTGGGAAAGGCAAATGGCCTAACATTGATAATTATGTCTTCAATCATGCCTGATGGGTATTTAATGGAGCCATCAGCAAGTTGGAGACATATCCGGGTTGGTTTGACTTCTTCAGTCAAACCAAGCTTTCTGATAGTAGATGCAGGTATTAGGTTGATACTTGCCCCAAGATCACATAGAGCTTGCTTGGTACAAGTACCCTCTAATGTGCATGGTATCATAAAGCTTCCCAGATCCTTAAGCTTCTCTGGTAAGCTTTTGAGAATGACTGCACTGCATTCTTTAGTGAGGTAAACTTTTTCAGTCTCCCTCCAATCCTTCTTATGACTTAAGATCTTAGTTTCTCTCTAATCCTTCTTATGACTTAAGATCTCTTTCATGAACTTAGCATAAGAGAGTATTTGCTCAAGTGCCTCTGCAAACGGAATCTTTATTTCAAGAGTCCTGAGATAGTTTGCGGATGCATGAAAACTTGTCTCTCAACAAATTTCCCTTCGGCAAGTATACCGAATTGTCGTCAAGTAAAACTCACAATAGAGTGAGGTCGAATCCCACAAGGATTGATTGGTCAAGCAACTTTAGTTAGAAGAATATGCTAGTTGAGCTAAACAGAATTTAGATTGGGAACTTGCAGAAATTTAAATGACTGGAGAGTAAATAACAGAAATTAAAGTGTAGAATCTTAAATGGGGATTTGGGGTAATGAGCATGAAAATAAATGGTGGAAAGTAAAGAGAATAGGTAAGATCAGAAATGGGGAAATCATTGGGTTCAGGAGATGTTGCATTCTCCGGATCAAGTTCATTCTCATCTCTTCCTCAATCAATGCATTCATTGATCTCCTTGGCAATCTTAAGTGATTAGATCCCAATTCCTTGGCAATCCAATCCCTCTAAGCTTGAACAATTGCCCAATTCCTTAATTTAATTACTCATGGGAAGAGGTATGTATTTCCAAATCAAAGTATTGGGAGGATTAAATGTCACTATATCCGCCCAAACCCCAATTTGGTCCAACATGAGAAAGCATTTCTAGCATGATCTCCTCATCCCTTTTCCAAGGCTCAAAGGAGATCCAATTATGGAGAGTTTCTTTTCCAAGACAACTAACCAATTGAGTTAAGATCGAAAGCTTTCTAGTAAGATCAAGAGAAAAGAAAGAAGAAGAAGAATGAAAACTATAATTGATCCATCAAATTACAACAGAGCTCCCTAACCCAATAAAAGGGGTTTAGTTGTTCATAGCTCTAGAAATGAAAAATGGCAGAAAAGAAGAATCAATGCTAAAAGTGCAGTAAATATACATAGAGTAGTTCCCAAAAGTGCCGAGCTTCTCTATAGTTCAAAACTACTCCTATATATACTACTCCTCTTGATCTTCTAGTGAGTTCTTCAAGTCTTGGATGTGGGCTCTGGATCTTGAGTTGAAGTAGTTCTCATCTTTAGTGGGCCCAGCTTGCAGAGAAATATGAATTAGGCTTGGGTATTTAGTGAGATTAACATTGAGTGCCATTGTGGGTTCGAGAACGTTAGTGGCATTCACTTTTCCCACTAACATTCCACCCTTATGTACCCACCTTAACTCCAATGTTAGTGGTCTTAACGTGACCACAACGTTTCCTTCTCAATTTTTGGCCAACGTTATTGGGACTCACTTTTCCCAATAATGTTGGCTTATACCCCTTCGCGAACGTTATTGGGAATCACTTTTCCCATTAACATTGCATGGTGCCATTTGTTCCTACGTTAGAGTTCACGTTTAGTGTAGCTAGCGTGACTCTTAACGTGGGTGTGTCTCACCTTCGAGAGCGTTAGTGACACTCACCTTTGTCACTAACGCTCCAAATGCCCAAATTCTCTACGTTAGAACTCACGTTAACTAAGTTAACGTGGCTCTTAACGTAGTAGTGATGCCATCTTCCAATGTTAGTGACAAAAGTGAGTGTCACTAACGTTGGCTCTTTGATCTTAACTCCATGTTAACTTTCACGTTAATGGTCTTAACGTGAAAGTTAACGTACGCAATGCTAGTTGGTCCAATGTTAGTGACAAAAGTGAGTGTCACTAACGTTGACTTTTGTTTTCCTCTTCCACGTTAGAGTTCACGTTAACTAAGTTAACGTGACTCTTAACGTGGATCATTGCCAAGTTTTCCAATGTTAGTGGTGTTCACTTTTACCACTAACATTGGAGAAAAACGTTATTGGTGTTCACATTTTCTCTTAACGTTGGAGTTCTCTTTTGCTTCTACGTTAACTACCACGTTAACTTAGTTAACGTGGCAAGTAACGTGAGCTATGGATGGCTTCACAGGCATTATTGGTGATCACTTTTCTCATTAACGTTGCAAGCTTTTTACCATTCCACGTTAGTGTTTACGTTAACTAGGTTAACGTGAATACTAACGTGGTTCTTCCTTGCTTCCTTTGCCCTAAAATCAAGCAATTAAAGTGCATCAAAGCTCTAGCCAAAGTCATGAGATTATGCGTCATCAATTTATCATACAATTCTAGCAAAATTCTCATGAAATCATGCAAAGTTCACAATAGTTGCTTGAATCAAGGTGTAAGTGTAATTTCATCCAAAACTTACCTTATTCACTAAGAAAATGCATGAAACTACCCTAAAATAGTAAAGAAAAAGTCAGTGAAACTGGCCTAGATGCCCTGGCATCATCTGCAAAGCGGGCAAATTGCTTATCCTGTTTCGCTTGGCGGAGTTTCTGAGGATAAGGTATTTTGGCTTTGTATTCCTCAATCTTAGTTGCTGTAGGTTTATTGCCTACAGATGTGGGTTGAGAAGCCTTTTTAGAGGGATTTCTATCAGCACTTGTATGTGTCTGATTGGTGTTTGAATGCCATGGGTGGAAGCTGGAGTGGCGTTAGACGCCAACTCCTTACCTATTTCTGACATCTGAACGCTAGAACTGAGCTTCCTTTGGGCATTCAACGCCAACTTCTTGCCTGTTTCTGGCGTTTGAACGCCAGAACTGAGCATGGGTTGGGCATTTAACGCCAGCCCTTCACCCTTTTCTGGTGTTTGAACACCAGAATTGTTCCTCTCTGGGCTCTTACTGTCTTCAGAGAGATTTTGGGTAGCAGTTTGTTCATTTCTTGGCTTCCTGCTGCCTTGAAGTAAGGTATTTAATGTTTTTCCACTTCTTAATTGAACTGCTTGGCACTCTTCTGTTATTTGTTTTGATAACTGCTGTTCTGTTTGCTTCAACTGCACTTCCATATTCATATTAGCCATTCTTGTGTCTTGTAGTATCTCCTTGAATTCAGCTAGTTGTTTTGTTAGAAAATCTAATTGCTGATTGAATTCAGTAACTTGTTCTGCAGGACTGAGTTCGGCAGTTACTGTTTTAGCCTCTTCTTTCATGGAAGGTTTACTGGTTAGGTACAGATGCTGATTCTTGGCAACTGTATCAATGAGCTCTTGAGCTTCTTCAATTGTCTTTCTCATGTGGATAGATCCACCAGCTGAGTGGTCTAGAGAAATCTGAGCTTTCTCTGTAAGCCCATAATAGAAGATGTCTAACTGCACCTGCTCTGAAAACATTTCAGAGGGGCATTTTCTTAGCATCTCTCTGTATCTCTCCCAGGAATCATAAAGAGATTCATTATCTCTTTGTTTAAAGCCTTGGATGCTCAGCCTTAGCTGTGTCATCCGTTTTGGAGGGAAATATTGATTCAAAAATTTTTCTGACAACTATTTCCATGTCTTTATGCTAGCCTTAGGTTGGTTATTTAACCACCTCTTAGCTTGGTCTTTTACAGCAAATGGAAATAGTAACAATCTGTAGACATGCTGATCTACTTCCTTATCATATACTGTGTCAGCAATTTGTAAAAACTGTGCCAGAAACTCTGTAGGTTCTTCCTGTGGAAGACCGAAATACTGGCAACTTTGCTGCACCATGATAATGAGCTGAGGATTCAACTCAAAACTACTGACTCCGATGGAGGGTATACAGATACTACTCCCATAGGAAGCAGTAGTGGGGTTAGCATATGACCCCAGAGTCCTTCTAGACTTTTCATTTCCACTTAGATCCATGATGGAGAAAGGGAGATGATGTGGATTTATTTTATTTATTTTATTATATAAGAAAAATAATATTTTTAAATTGAAATATGAATTTTTATAAAGAATTCGAAATAATTGCTTAAAAATAGTTAGAAAAGATATTTTTTATTTTTGAATTTTATTATGAAGGAGAAAAACACACAAAAGACACAAGACTTAAAATTTTTAAATCCAATGCTCCTTGTTTTCAAAAATTTTTGAGGGAAAAAACCAAGGCACACTAAACTTAAAAATTTTAAGATCAAAACACAAAGAAGACTCAAGAACACCTTGAAGATTCACAAGAACAACAAGAACAAAAGAAAGAACACCAAACTTAAAATTTTTAGAAAACTAAAATAAAATTTTTGCAAACTAAAGAAAATTAACAAGAAAACACACCAAACTTAAAGTTTGGCACAAGATTTAATCAAAGAAAAATTATTTTTGAAAAAGATTTTAAAAAGGAAAACTCAAAGGGGCAACTATTCCGAAGAAAATAGACACATTTAACAAATGCAAGGATTGAACAGATAAAAACTATTTTTTGATGACAAAAACACAAAGGACACCAAACTTAAAACATGCAACTAGACTCAATGAAAGACTAACAATTAATAAGGAAAAATAATATTTTTGAAAAAAAAAATTTTTAAAGGAATAATAAAAGATGCAATTCTAGTGACTCTAAACCAAAAAGACAAATTTTTCCTAATCTAAGCAACAAGATTCACCGTCAGTTGTTCAAACTCAAACAATCCTCGGCAACGGCGCCAAAAACTTGGTGCACGAAAATTACACTCACACTATGTAATTCCGCACAACTAACCAGCAAGTACACTGGGTCGTCCAAGTAATATCTTACGTGAGTAAGGGTCGAATCCCACAGAGATTGTTGGCTTGAAGCAAGCTATGGTTATCTTATAATTCTTAGTCAGGATACCAATAGGGTTCTTTAGTTTTAATTGTAAAAAAGCAAAAGAGCATAAAATAAGTAATTATTACACAGTAATGGAGAATGTGTTGGAGTTTTGGAGATACTTTGTCTTCTGAATCTCTACTTTCCCCCTGTCTTATTCACGCACGCAAGGTTCCTCCTATGGCAAGCTGTGTGTTGGTGGATCACCGTTGTCAATGGCTACCATCCGTCCTCTCAGTGAAAATGGTCCAAATGCGCTGTCACCGCACGGCTAATCATCTGTCGGTTCTCGATCATGTCAGAATAGGATCCATTGATCCTTTTGCGTCTGTCACTACGCCTAACACTCGCGAGTTTGAAGCTCTTCACAGTCATCCAATTCCTGAATCCTACTCAGAATACCACAGACAAGGTTTAGACTTTCTGGATTCTCAAGGATGCTGCCAATGGATTCTAGCTTATACCACGAAGATTCTGATTAAGAAATCCAAGAGATATTCATTCAATCAAAGGTAGAACGGAGGTGGTTGTCGGGCACGCGTTCATAGATTGAGAATGGTGATGACTGTCACGGATCATCACCTTCATCATGGTTAAGTACGAATGAACATCTTAAAGAGAAACAAGCGTGTTTGAATAGAGAACAGAAATAATTGCATTAATTCATCGAGACGCTGCAGAGCTCCTCACCCCCAACAATGGAGTTTAGAGACTCATGCCATCAAAAAGTATAAAGTTTAGATCTAAAATGTCATGAGATACAAAATAAGTCTCTAAAAGTTGTTTAAATACTAAACTAGTAACCTAGGTTTACAGAAAATGAGTAAACTAAGATAGATAGTGCAGAAATCTATTTCTGGGGCCCACTTGGTGTGCGTTGGGGCTGAGACTTGAGCTTCTCATGTGCCTGGGCTGTTTCTGGAGTTAAACGTCAGGTTGTAACCTGTTTCTGGCGTTTAACTCCAACTTGCAACCTGTTTCTGGCGTTTAACGCCAGAATGCAACATGGAACTGGTGTTAAACGCCAGTTTACGTCATTTATCTTCGCGAAAAGTATAAACTATTATATATTGCTGGAAAGCCCTGGATGTCTACTTTCCAACCCAATTGAGAGCGCGCCAATTGGACTCATGTAGCTCCAAAAAATCCATTCCGAGTGCAGGGAGGTCAGAGTCCAACAGCATCAACAGTCATTTTTCAGCCTGAATCAGATTTTTGCTCAACTCCCTCAATTTCAGCCAGAAAATACCTGAAATCACAGAAAAATACACAAACTCATAGTAAAGTCCAGAAATATAAATTTTGCCTAAAAACTAATAAAAATATACTAAAAACTAACTAAAACATACTAAAATCTATATGAAATTACCCCCAAAAAGTGTATAAAATATTCGCTCATCAGTAACATAAATCATCAGAGAACCACCCAAATCCTCACTTGAAGAGGATGCACCGTCAAGCTATTGACGTTAAAAAAATGCTCAATGAGAGGCAACCCATCATTTGGTAATTTCTTTCCTAGATCTTTTTCATTTATCATTTCATTGCTTTTAGTTACATGTATTGCATGGCATAAGTTTGGTGTTCTCACACTAAGATTGAGTGTCAATGGTACTTGGCCCAGCTCTATAGTAAATGTGCCACACTAAGTTTTGTGTTATTACACTAATTTTGGTGTTGGCACCTTTCATTTATGCATTAGACATTCATTACATGCACTACACTTTGTCCATGCAATCATAATAGTAGGTCATTCTTTTAGGTAGTTTTTCATAGTTACTATGCATGTCATCTTATCTTCCATACTCTTTTAACTATCTTCTCATTCAAAGAAGTGTTTTTCATATGTAAATTATTGCAAACAAGGGTGGCTCATGCAATGCCCTTGAGACTGGGAACAAGCTTTATTAGAGTTTTGCCACCCTCCCCTGCATGCATGCATGGCTTATTTTATTCCTTAGGTGCACGTTGCATGCATGCACAATTCACTTACACATTTTTTATTGGACTTCTCACATGTATTGATAATTCAAATAACAAGAACACATGCATTAGTCCTTCATTGTCATCTTACCTCTACATGTATAGGTCCTCTCTTACATTAATATCTCTTTGACTGTGTCAACCACTCACCATCACTTCATACTAACACTTTTTGTCCTCAAGCTCTCCTCCACTTACACACTTCGTCCTTTAGCCTTTCCACATACATACACCACTCACCATCACCGAAATTACACCCAATACCACTCTTTTACACTATATATCTTACACTCCTCATAAAGGTCCTCGGTTACCACCATTGCATGCAAACCATTGGATCTTCATTCCCATCCCTCATCACATGATCCACATTACCTTTTTTCCTATAAATTCATGCACCTTCCACTTTTTATTCCACACTCATTCTCCACTTCTTTTACCATCCGAGACACCCCCACTTTTTTCTCTTGGCTTCATTCATAACTTACTTCCCCTTCATAGGCTATCCTTCTTCCACACCTTATCCTCTCTTTTTAAATTCACATTCTTGCTTGGGACAAGTAACTTTTTAAGTTTGGTGTTATGGATTTTACTTCATTCATATTCATTCATTCCATGGTTCCCAAATCCGATGCCTCTTCATCATGGAAAAGGAAGGGCAATGCACCTGCCAAACCTCAACTTAGAGCGATCTACCTAGGCATCCGAAGAAAAATCCTAAGACGAAAGTGGGAAACTTTGTGCGACCCATCTAGAAAAGTGGGACTCTTGCTAGTTCAAGAGTTTTATGCTAATGCCGCAATGGATGGACAATTAGAACCCTCCTATATGAGCTATGTGAGAAGTAAGCTTGTAGACTTCGAACCCTATGCGATCCGAAGAGTTATAAAAACTTGGAGAATCATCTTCTTCTTCTTCCTTTGTAATGAACTATGAGAAAAGGTTGAGTGCCTCTCCAAGCTACGATGATATCATAAATGATATTTGCATATTAGATCCAATGAAAAAATGATGCCGATAGGAATCCAAACCGATTGAAAAGAAGTGATCTTGTTCCCACAGCAAGATGTTGGTTTGAATTTGTGAGGAGGTCCATCATTCTCTCTTCCAACAATTATGATTTCTTTCTTTCAAGTATTTATTATGTTTTGTTCATCACCACCTACCAATGTAATTATGCTTGCTACATAAAGCAAACAAAGATCATGTACCAAAAATGAAATGAAAAGAAAAAGAGGGTTGAACAAAAGGAGCATGACCATTTGAGTTTGGAAGGCCAAACTAACTAAAAATGTTTAACACAAACTGAGCCAAATTGCTTGAGGCTTTAATCTAGAGGACTATTATGGAATCTTTACAATTGACAAAGCCTTGAAGAAACTAAATATAATGAATAACTCTTAACAAAAAGGGGTTGAAAGAGAATTTAAAGGCTCTGAGTACCACTGACTAGTAATGTTGAAAAGAAACATAAGCTCAAAAGAGCCTCCTAATCAAGTGCTTATGGTGCTTTATTTTCAAGCTTTCTCTTAATATATAAGCACCAAGCACTTGATTTGGGAGGGTTCTTTGAGTTTATTTTTCTTTCGATTCCTTAGTCAATGGTACTCAGAGTCCTTAGCTTCTCTTTTCAACTCCATTTTGTTAATTATTATTCATTATATTTTGTTTCTCAAAGACTTTTTCAATGACAATGATCCCATAATAATCTTCTAGATTAAGGCATCAAGAAATTTGGCTCAGTAAGGTTGAAAAATTCAATTAGTTTGACCTTCCAAACTCATATTGTCATGCTCTTTATGATCAATCCCTTATTTCTTTCTTAGCACATGACTTCTTACTTACATTCAGGAACAAGAATAATTGTAATTGTGGATTGTGGTGGACAAGTAATGACATGTACTTGACAAATAGAAATTTTAAATGCATTATCTAGGATAGAGTAAACTGAAATAAATACATATAATTAAAAAGGAAAGAAACAACCTTAGTTCTTACTGCCTTTCTCTTCATCATCTTTTAGGCTATGTAGAACATAGCCTCCAAAAACTTGATGCAAATTTTACAAACCACAAAATATCGGCAAGTGTACCGAGTCGTACCAAGTAATGAACTTAGGTGAGTGAGTGTCGATCTCACGAGGATTAACGGATTAAGTAAACAATGGTCACTTGATTATTCTAGTCAGACAATAAAAAATAAGTGTTTCAATAGTAAATAGCAAGAAAATAGAAAATTAAACAAAAGAAATTAAGATTTGTTAAGAAAATACGATGATAGGGATAGTTAAGATGTCAAAGATGTTCACTCTTTAGGAAAACAATCCTTATGACTATTTATATAAGGTATGCAAAGATTAATCACGACGAATCATAAATAATCAAATTTCAATTCCTTCCCAATCTAATTTCTCTTTAACTCAATTAACCGCTAATCCTTAGTTAATTACTTAAGAAAAAGTGGCGAAGCACAATTCTTATTCAATTTCAAATAAGATTAAAAAATAGTCCTTAAGTTGAATTATATGTTACGTATTTAAGGTAGTCTTAACAATTGAAACTCACAAAGTGTCATACACTTTTTGAAACTATTCCTATAAAAATAAAAAAGTAATGAGAAAGAGTTTTTAAACTAATTCAAATATTAATTTTTTTCAAAATAATATTTAGAATCCAAGACGAAGTTAGAATGTTTTTCAACAATTTTAAATTTTTAGGGATGAAGAACAAAACTCAATCATGAAATAAATCAAATCATAACCCTCATATAAAATAAAACACTTAGATTAATAATCCATAAGAAGATGAATAGAGCTTCTAACCCTAACCAAGAAGGTTAGTGACTCATGCTTTAAAAATAAAGTATGAAAAATGGAAGAAGGGTCTAATCCCCGAATTCTTCTTTTCCCAAATTCCTTAAGGACCTTATATACGAAACTTCAAACAAAACTTAATCCTTAAATTCAAACAAATTCAAAATTAAATCATATCAAATCTTCCGCATTAAATCTTCAGTTTTGTGTCTTCTCTTCAAGGCTTTAGTGGTCCTAAGTTTGGCATTCTTGAATGGGCTTGAAAAGTGATCAAAGTGGCTTGCGGAAACTGGGTCAAGCGAGCAAATGAAACGCCCATATGTGTGGCGTGTGAAACGCCACTCTTTGGCATGCAAAATGCCACGCTTTTTCTTCATGAGAGCAGCCTTTCTTTGGCGTTTGAAATGCCACCCTTTGGCGTGTAAAACGCCAATCTTTTCTTCACCGAGCATGCTTCCTCTTCTTAGTGTGTGGAATTCCAATATGTGGCATTAAACGTCCATCTTTTATGGTCCCTGCCTCCCTGGAACTCTTCTTTTCTTAGCATGTAACACGCTCTTGTTGTGGCGTGTAAAACGCCTAAATGAATTTTTGAAGTGGCCTTCTGAAATGTTGGCCCAGCATGTAACGCCGGACTGCAGCATGTGGAACATCACTCAATTAAACAAGATCCTGGGAGGTTTGATTTGGCATGTGACACGGCAATAAGTGGCGTTAAACGTCCATATATATTGCTTCAAAGAAAGGCCTCGAAGGCGTGTTGTTTCTACACGCCCGTTCTCTTTGTTTCATTATTGGCGTTAAACGCCACTTCCTTTACAAAGACTTATGCTTCATTTTGTTTCATTTTTTATTCACGCTAATGCATGCTTCATGCTTCTTCATTCATTGGCATTAATTGACTCTTCATGCATGCAACGTAATATGCTTTATTATTTCTTCATATGGCTTCATGCATTCTTCATTTGATTCATGCTACTTCCTTGAATGGCGTTAGTAACGCCAATTACATGCATGCTTCATTCCTTGCTTCATGAGGCTTCATTGATTTGCACATTGCTTGCTTTGTTACTTGGCTTCATTAATTGGCAAATGCATGCATGCTTTGTTTATTATGGCGTTAATAACGCCTTGTTCACGCATGCTTCTTGGGCCACGGTTGTTTCAAGGGTCACGCAAAAGCGTGGCCTAAAGTTTTAAAGTGTATCCTAAATTTTGAAGCATGTCAAAAATTCTTATTTTTTTCTTTTGAGTTTATTTTATGCGTTTTACTTCTTTTTCTATTATTTTCTACAAAATCATCAAATCGAACGAATCAAAGCAATATATAACTTAAGCACCAAAATATTCCATAAATAAACAATATTAACTGATTTTTTTATATGAACAATATGATGCACATGCATCAATAATGTCTCCATGAGGGTAATGTAGTTAATTAACCTCACAAAGTATAGGTAAATGGGACAATTTGTGTTAATTATGCAGCAGGGTTAGAAGTTAGAACTATAATTATTCCTCAAAAATAAGAGACATGCATAAAAAGGATAAAAAAAAAAACTTAACAATTTTTTCCGTGAATAGAACTTTGAACAAGAATTACCATAGCTTTGCATGTAGTTTTGATCAATTATGTTGTAAAATTAAATTTACTACTTTTTTTTTTTTACTGCACCCACAATTAAGTGAAAATAGTCTAACCTCACGTAGCATGGTTGAAACAACCAGTAGGCCAATTCAACCACAAAAAGTGGGTTTGGATTACTTTTTCTTTTTTTTTTCATATTTAGTGTTTTTTATTTTCAAAATTTTATGAAAAAATATAGAAAATAATAAAATTTTATCTTCTGTTTTATCTTTTATTTTTTTCATAAAATTCTGAAAAATAGAGAATATTGAAAATAAAAATTAAACCAAATACACTTTTAATATTTTAGATACGGTTTCGTATATATTAGGTCAGGAAGGTCTTTTCTATCTCTCACTGCATCAAGCAATTGGCTAGTATTGTAGTGGATTATTATTATTATTATTATTATTATTATTTTTCTAATGAACTTGTGTAGTGGATTATTCATTCAATAATTCTTTTTGGTGCATTACTAGTCAATAATCAGTTGGCCTTTTGTTATGCGAGCCATTTTACAGAGACACTCTACCAACCATTAAGGAGGTGAGAAGGAGATTCTTATTTCCTCGCACTTTTCAATCAGAACAATATGATAAGCAGAGGTCTTTCTTTTCTTATATATAAAAAATTCTTCTTCTGGTTCAAAATGAAGAATTAAGCAATCAAACTCTTTACATAAGCTTATAAGTGTATGTTAATGTATTATTCTCTATTATAAAGATTAACATTAAATTAATTAATCACGATTGTTAATAATCCATTAATCATTCGAAATGATGCATCGGAATACATATTTTAACCTCAATCATCATACTTCTATCGTACACTTTAATGAAAAACTGAAAAAGAAAAAAAGGAAGTAGGTAGACCGAATAATTTATGTAGGTTTTTGTTTTAAGATTAAAATAAATATATTTTATTAAAGAATTATATTTTTAAAAATATTTTTTCTTAAAATATTATATCTGAAGATTATAAAAAATGTATTTGTTTATTACAAATAGTTGATAATTATTTGTTTTTATTTGCTTATCTTTTTTTCTGCTCCATCTTGTTTTATCCAATACAAAAAAAATAATAAATGAAGGATTATACAGTACAAGTACATGATAATCCTGTTTAACTAACAAAGAATTGTTTAGCATAAATGAAGGAATTGTCCAATAAATTAGAGGAAAAGGGTCGTTGATTAAAACAAGTGAATCGCATTCATGTGGATCTAAACTTCACTGTCACTTTTGTTAAGTCTTACATTTGTTTATTACTCAAAAAGAGCGAGTATCCGTGCCTGTGGGAACTACAAGAACAAGTGCTTTAGGTTCCATAAGTGAGAGTGTCTTTAATTGCATTGTTTGAGGAAGCAGAGATATGAGGATGGACTATCTACACCACAAGTTTCCCTTAAACCACAAGAACCTTCTCCTCAAATTGCTTCTCTCTTTCTTCTTCTTTGGTCTCGCTTTCCGTTTGCTCTTCTTCCATTCCCTCTCTCCTCCTGTTTCCCCTGTTCTGGAATCCCCTTTTCCTGAGAAAACCACTCTCCCTGTTCCAGAACCCCATCACCCACCTCCTCTTCCGTCATTGCTGCTTCCTCAGAATCCACCTGTTTCAGAGGAACATGTTCCTGATGATGTTCCAGAACACGCTCCTGAAGATGACCCCGAACATACTCCAGAGGAGGTTCAAGAACATGTTCCTGAAAGTGAAGATCAAGTGGAGACTCACACAGACACAGGTGAGTGGCCTCATTATGTTCTAGCTTGGTTTCTTATTCCTAGTCTTCACTATTTTTGTTTGCAAACACACACTGTTTTAGATCTGTACGCCAGGACAAAATTGTCGGTATCAATTTATTTTTTATAGATTGTGCCATGTGAAGTTGAAGAGTTTTGTTGCATAGATTTAAATTGAGGGGTTTAGCTAAATGTGCCCTGACACATGATAAAGTTACCCAAGTCTTCCTAGAAAAAAGATGCAAAATTTAAATTCTCAATGCATTTGTTGTGCATTTATTGAAGTAAATTATTTAAGATTTTCAATTGCTAGCAACCTTTAACTTGTTAGCTAAATCCTAAATTGAGTTCTAGAGTAATTGATTACTAGCTAGGAATGTGAATGGATGCTGAAAGTTAAATTTTTATGTGCAGATGAATGTGATTATTTTAGTGGGGACTGGGTCCCCAATCCTTTTGGACCATTGTATACTAATGAAACCTGCAGCCACATTGAATCTCATCAGAATTGTTTGAAGAATGGAAGGCCTGATAGAGAATTTCTGTATTGGAGATGGGCTCCAAGAGGCTGTGAGTTACCCCTATTTGATGCAGGGAAGTTTCTCAACATGATGCGTGGCAAAGTGTGGGCGTTGATTGGCGATTCCATATCCCGCAATCATGTGCAGTCGTTGATATGCATTCTTTCAACGGTATGTGTTGTATTTTGCACTGGCAAATAGCATATTAGCTTTTCACATATGGATTTTGCTCTAACTATCAATCCAGGATTGTCTTATTTGCTTGGTTAAGAGAATAAGAGTTTGTATCTATTCTTTTGGTGTCCATTGGTTTTTACACTATTTATGATTTCCCTTGATGTTTTCTTCAATGATTAAGGGCATCAATTATAACCTGCACTTTTGAATTTTGTTATTTTCCATTATCAGAATCCTTATCTTAGCATCATCTCTTTTAGATTGTGGAAACTTTTGCTTGGTTTATGCAAGCATCATATCAAGGTTATGTTAACTTTTGAGGAAATTAATGCGACCCCCACTTTTAACTGTTTAAGTAATGTTTACTTATGTTGATACATTGAGTGTGCCAGATTTGAATTGAGTCGTGTGGGTACAGACCAAGTATCTCAGAAATGTTTGACTTGTAGTAAACTGTAGTCAAAACACAGGATTAATAGGTGTTTGTCTGTTAATTAATTTTAATGGTAACCTTGCAAACTACGCTGGGTTTTCAGTTTGAAGAGAAGAAATACCAAGCTAAGGAGCCGGAAAATTTAGTAACTTAATATACATAACCTGATCTTGCTTTTGAACCCAATTCCAAATATTGGCAATTTATTGACATTAACAAAGAGACATCAACACTGTGTCAGTATGTCTATAAATAATTTAGATTAGATATATATAGGAAGTAATTATAGACCCCAATTAACAAGTAAATCAATTTTGTTAATATAATATTAGTTGCTTCAGTGTAGCAGTGGCGTATAGACCTGAGTAAATAGAGGTTTAGATACAATGCAAACACTGAAAATGAGCAATTTCCTGATTCATGCATTAAATAAGAAGTAAAATGCATGATCTATGTACTGAAACTGAACATAATCTTTGCTCCAAGTACATCATTGAAATGCCGCAGTGCACTGGCACTATCCTCTGTGGTGCTAACATGTGCACCAACAATCAAGTAAGCCTATCTTTTACCCCCTGATGTTTCAAACATACTTTGCCCCTCTGTAATTCTTCCGTGTTATTTCAAATTCAGAATTGTATCTGCTACATGATATTTTTCTCATATACTTTCACAACCGTAGTATCTCAACGGATGATAGTATATACTCTTGGAAACTATGATGACCTGTATTTGGGTGTTACACTGAGAAACCATTGAGAGGGAGTAATTCACTTGAAAAATTGTCTTTCAGGTAGAGCAAGCTGTTATGTACTACCATGATGAGGAATACAAGTCTAAAAGCTGGAACTTCCCCTCATACAACTTCAATGTGTCAGTTATTTGGTCACCATACCTTGTGGAAGCTGCTATATATGAAGACATGAACGGCGTTTCGAGTTCTGAAGTTGAGATACAACTAAACAAACTGGATAGTAAATGGGTGGATCAATATATGGACTTTGACTACATTATATTTTCGACAGGGAAATGGTTTCTCAAAGCCGCGATCTACTATGAAAATGACACCATAATCGGGTGTCACTCCTGTCCCAAAAGGAACCTGACAGAACTCGGATTCAACTTTGCTTATCGCAAAGCTCTGAAATCTGTCTTCAACTTCATAGTGTCTTCCAATCACAGAGGCTTGATATTTTTCAGGACATTCACTCCTGACCATTTCGAAAATGGAGAGTGGTTCAGCGGTGGAACTTGCAAAAGAACAGCACCAATCAAAGAAGGTGAGATGGAAATGAAGGAGCTGAACATGATGCTCCGGAACATCGAGTTAGAGGAATTTGCAAAGGCAAGAGATGAGGCTTCAAAGAGTGGAGTGAATCTTAAGATAGTTGATTTTGCTGGACTTTCACATTTGAGACCTGATGGACACCCTGGTCCATATAGGGAGTTTCATCCATTTGCAAAGGGAAAAAATTCCAAAGTTCAGAATGATTGTTTGCATTGGTGCTTGCCTGGCCCAATAGACTCTTGGAATGACATATTAATGCAGATGGTTCTCAATGGATGAGAAAAATCAGTAAAAGTTGCTGCTTACACTACCCTCAAGGAAGTTGTGAATATTATTGGTGAATTGATGCTCTCAGATGTACAATTGAATGGAGATTGGAGTCACACAAATTGAGTGTAACACAAAGGATTATAAATCTCAATTTATAGCTAATTTTGATATCTATATATGCAACGACATTGTATTTACCAAGTAAATTTTCAGTTTGAGTGCATGACCAAAAGAAGGGTTTTTATTTTGGATCTGAGACGATTGTAAACAAAAAAAAAAAGATCTTAGGTGGGTTAATGAGGCCTCTCTACCATCAGCATCATCACCAATTATCTGCCTGAATGCCAATGAGCCATAGCTCACACGGCATTTCGTTCCCTCCCCATCTCAAAGGTCTCGGGTTCGAGTCCTACCAGCTGCAATCGAGAAAAAAAAATTGGTAAGTGTTCATACCTTGACCCAACGCTAAGGCCCAGGTCCAAACGACAGGCCCAACCCACGGGGTTGAGTCTCACAGTAAACCGACCTTTCCCTGAGAAGTCGGTTCTCACTACAACTTGCTCTAAGGAAGTCGGAAACGAGGATCAGCTGGCAGATAATAACTGCCTCTAAAATCTCTCAACCCACTTCCAGGAGCCATATCGCAACTTCCCTAAGATAAAGGGACGGTTATCCACCTTAAAAAGTGGAACTACTCCAACGGTGGTTATTGGTTTACCACTACAAATACACTGACACCCCTTAGGTATCTCTAAGTCCCAATACTCTCTAGACCTGCTCACACCCTTGCTGACTTAGGCATCGGAGTGTCTTTGCAGGTACCACCCCCCGTTCACTCACGCTCACAAGTCGGACGGAGGTCCCAAAGGTGCGAACCCATTCGAAGGATTCCCTCCTCAGACGATTGGGCCAACTTAACGAATCCAGCCCATTAATCTCCGGTTACCCATCGTAACATTGGCGCCGTTGCCGGGGACCCGAGAGATCAACCAGTAATGGCGGACAACTCACCAGAGGATGGTCATACAACGTCTGATTCCGAACAAGAAAATCTAGATACCGGAAACAACGACGCAGACCTGACCCTTCACCAAGGAACTAACGACCAGTATAGAAAAGGCACCTCTGGGCTTAAAAACCCAAAGGTAAACTCCCCGGAAGGACGAGAATCAGGAAAGGAAGGGCCACCCCATGCAACCGAGCTAATGGGGTTGGTCCACGGTTACCAAGGTTATTTGGAACAACTGGAACAGGAATTAGAACGACAACGAGAGGCAGAGTGAAATCTCAAGGAAGAGATAGAGCGACGAAAAGAGTTTGAAGAAAAACTCTTGAAGCTCGAATCTTCCCTTAGAAGTCGGAACTTCCGTGGTGACCGAGAAGAGTCGCCCCTGGGAGGAGAGGACCCGTTCAGTGAGGACATAATGAGGGTAAAAGTTCCAAGAAACTTCAAAAGCCATGATATGAACCTCTATGACAGAACTACAGACCCGAAGCATCATTTAAGCAATTTCAAAAGTCGGATGTATCTGGCTGATGCTTCTGATGCGACTCGCTGCAAAGCTTTCCCGACCACCCTGTCAAAAACAGCGATGAAGTGGTTCGATAGCCTCCCCCAAGGTCGGTTACCAGCTTTGAGGACCTCTCGAGAAAGTTCTTAATGAGGTTCTCCATCCAGAAGGATAAAGTAAAGAACGCACCGAGTCTCCTGGGAGTTAAACAGGAGGTCGGAGAACCTCTACGGGACTACATGGAAAGGTTCAACGAAGCGTGCTTGGAAATTCAAGACCTGCCACAGAGGCAGTTATCATGGGCTAGTAAATGGACTTAGAGATGGCCCCTTCTCTCAGTCCATATCAAAAAGGCACCCCACCTCTTTGAGTGATGTACAAGAGAGAGCAGAAAAGTACTTCAACATGGAGGAAAATGCCAGATTACGGGAGCCAAGCTGGCGACAAAGGCCCCCTCACTCAGCAAAAGAGAAAGAAAGGGAGCCCAAGAAAAAAGAGGAGGTCGGTCCCGATAGGCCGAGGAGATATCACTCCTATACTCCTCTAAAAGTTTCCCTAGTAGACGTATACAGAGAAATCTGTAATACTGAAAGATTGTCGCCCTCTAGACCCATCAAAAACAAAAAGGGAGGAAGCCGCGGTGACTACTGTGAGTACCATAAGATGTATGGCCACTCAACAAATGATTGCTACGACCTTAAAAATGTGATAGAAAGGTTGGCCAGGGAAGGCCGACTTGATAGATATCTCATGGAAAGGTCGGACAATCATGGAAAAAGAAAGCGGGATGATGAGGACAAAAGAGACCCACCACCACAAACCCCCGAGAGACACAAACATATGATCTCTGGAGGATTCGCGGGAGGGGGACTCACTAAGTCATCTCGCAAAAGACACCTAAAGCGAGTTTATCAAGTCGGAAACGAGTCTACTGATCTCCCAACCATCTCGTTCACCAAAGAGGACGGGCAGGGGATCATGCTCGGGCATGACGACCCGGTGGTGATAACCATGATCTTGGCAAATGCCAACCTCCACAGAACCTTGGTGGACCAAGGGAGTTCGGCGGACATCCTCTTTAAGCCCGCATTCGACAAATTAGGGTTGGATGAAAGGGAGCTAAAAGCTTACCCGGACACCCTGTATAGGTTAGGAGACATGTCAATTAACCCACTGGAATGCATCCCCCTCCACACGACTTTCGAAAAGGGGAAAAATTTCAAAACTCTGAGCATCGACTTTATCATCATCGATGTCGGATAGGCGTATAACGCCTTGATCAGCAGGACTATGCTAAATCGGCTCGGAGCGGTGGTGTCAACCCCTCACCTTTACATGAAATTCCCAACACCTAAGGGAATAGCGACAGTACGGGGAGACCAAAAGTTGGCAAGAAAATGCTACAATAAAAGCTTGAACCTCCGAGGAAAGAGCAAGGAAGTTCACACTATAGAGCTCGGGGGAATAAAAGCTAAAGAATAGCTACGGCCACAGCTGGGGAGAAGAACTGAAGAGGTTCAAATCGGAAAAGAGGAAGGAAAAAAATACCAACATAGGGGCCAGCCTAGACGGAGACTTGAAACAGAGGCTGATAAAGCTCCTGCAAGATAATTCTGATCTCTTCGCTTGGAAAGCTTCCGACATGCCAGGGATAGACCCTCAGCTCATGTCCCACAAGCTTTCAGTATACCCCAGATCACGACCCGTACAGCAGCGCAGGCGCAAGCTCAGAACAGAACGAGCTCAGGTGGTGGAAGAGCAAGTTCAAGCCCTCTTGGAGGCCGACTTCATCCAAGAAGTCAAGTATCCGGCATGGCTAGCAAATGTAGTGCTACTCAAAAAGTAAAATGGCAAGTGGAGGATGTGTGTCGACTACACTGATCTGAACAAAGCGTGCCCCAAAGACCCATATCCACTTTCCAGTATTGACACCCTAGTAGATGCAAGCTCAGGGTATCAGTACTTGTCGTTTATGGATGCTTACTCGGGATACAGCCAAATCCCGATGTATAAGCCGGATGAGGAAAAAACTTCATTCATCACACCTAGAGCAAACTACTGCTATGTGGTAATGCCTTTTGGATTGAAAAATGCTGGGGCCACATATCAAAGGTTGATGAATAAAGTGTTCGCTCCCTACCTCGAGAACTTAATGGAGGTCTACGTAGATGACATGCTGGTGAAAACCAAGGAGGAATGAAAAACCCCGATAAGTACAAAACTATTCTAGAAATGAAAAACCCGACTTGTCTAAGGGAGGTTCCACAATTGAACGGCCGGCTCGCCGCCCTTTCCAGATTCCTGGCGGGGTCGGCACTAAGATTCCTTCCACTATTCTCTCTACTAAGAAAAGGATGTCAGTTCGAATGGACTTCAGAATGCGAAGAAGCATTCCAGGAGTTCAAAAGGTTTTTGAGCCAGCCTCCGATTCTGACCCGACCCATAGTCGGGGAAGAGCTCGTCCTGTATCTGCCAGTAGCAGACAGAGCTGTAGCATCAGCTCTAATACGGGAAGATGAGGTCGGGCAGCAACTTGTGTACTTCACCAGCAAAGTTTTACAAGGCCCAGAACTAAAGTATCAAAAACTTGAAAAGTTTGCATACTCCTTAGTTGTAGCCTCACGCCGATTACGGTCGTATTTCCAAGCGTACACGATAAAAGTCCGAACGAACCAGCCCATGAAGCAGATCCTCCAGAAGAGGGACATTGCGGGCAGAATGGTTCAATGGGCAATAGAGCTCTCCGAATTTGACCTGAAATACGAAGCCCGGATGGCAATAAAAGCTCAATGCCTCATCGACTTCTAGAAGAATACGCCGGAGATCAAGAGGAAAAATTCACTACATGGGAGTTATATGTAGATGGGTCCTCCAACAAGGTTGGAAGCGGTGCAGGCATAATACTGGTTAGCGAAGGGGGAACACAAATAGAAGTCTCCCTCAAGTTCGAGTTTCCAGCTTCCAATAATCAGGCAAAATATGAAGCCTTGATTGCAGGGTTAAAGCTGGCAGAAGAAGTTGTTGCAACCAAAGTAATGATATTCAGCGACTCTCAGGTGGTGACCTCCCAAATAAATGGAGAGTATCAGGGCAAAGATCCTAATATGAAAAGGTACTTGGACAAAACCCTGGAGCACCTTAGGTGCTTTGAGAAGACCGAGGTAAAGCATATAGCTCGGGACTTCAACAGCAGGGCAGACGCCCTCTCCAAGCACGCAAGTACCAAACCAGGAGGGAACAACAGAAGCCTAATCCAAGAAACTCTCCCCGAACCCTCTGTGGTCAAAACGGAGGCTGTTCAAGATGTCTTTGAGGTCGCCAGGTTAGATCTCGGGTGGATGAAGCCCTTAGTCGAATACCTGAAATTCGACATCCTCCCCAAAGAGGAAAAAGAGGCCAAAAAGATCCAGAAGGAAGCACAAAACTACACGCTGGTGAAAAATATCCTCTATAAAAGGGGGATATCAACACCACTACTAAAGTGCATCCCGACCTCAAAAACAACCGAGGTGCTAGAGGAGGTACACAATGGAATCTGCGGAAACCATCTTGGAGCAAGGTCATTAGCTAGAAAGGTAATCCGAGCTGGGTTCTACTGGCCAACTGATAAACCCATATTTTATGATATATTTTGTGCTTAGTTTGAGTGATTTATTCAATCCTTCACCCACTTATTCATATTAATTGCATGTTTTTACTTTCCCTTCCTTATTATGTGATGTATGTGAAAAACATGTTTCCTATGCTTTAGAATTAATTATTTTAATTACCTTTATTTCTATTCGATGCCATGATTAATGTGTTGAGTAGCTTCAGATCTTCTAAGGCAGGAATGACTTAAAGGATGGAAAAGGGAACATACAAAAATGGAAGGAAAGCGTAAAAAGGAGTTTTGGAGAAACTGGCATCCACGCGACCGCATGGACGACGCGGCCGCATGCCAAGCGCGAAGAAGCAGTGACGCGGCCGCATGACTAACACGACCGCGCACCTAAAGAAGAACACCTATGACGCGGCCGCATGACTAACGCGACCGCGCGATAAGGAAAACTCCAATCGACACGACCGCGTGACCTACGCGGACGCGTGACAGAGGCCACGCACCAGAAATTACAGAAAACTCTCATAGCGAATTCTGAAGCTCTTTTTGGACCAAATCCAAGTCCAGAAGGCATAGACCAGAGGTTATGAAGTGGGAAAATACATTCATTCGGGGGAGAGCTCGCATTTTTAGTTACTTTCCATGATTTAGGTTTAGTTTGGAGAGAGGTTCTCTCCTCTCTCTCTCTTAGGATAGGGATTTAGGACTTCTCTTAGTTTTAGGAGTGACTCTCGATCCCAGGTTCAATGTTTCTTTTTATTTACTTTCTCTTATCTTTGTATATGAACTTTTCCATGTTACATTTGATATTTCTATTTGATATAATTTGAAGTATTTTCAGATTTATGATTGCTTTATTCTATTTATGATGTCTTCAATTTAATTTAGAATTTTCCCTCTTGGCTTGAGTTAAATAATTGGTAACTCTTGAATTATCAAATAAAGCAGTGGTTAAAATTGGCAGATCGCTCTAAAGCTAGTCTTCCCACAGGGATTGACTAGGACTTGAGAATCAAACTAATTATTTCACTTGACTTTCCTTTGCTTTAGTAAAGGTTAACTAAGTGGGATTAAAATCCAATTCTCATCACAATTGATAAGGATAGGACTTCCAGTTCTAATACCTTGCCAAAAGTTTTATTAGTTATTAATTTATCAATTCTGTAATCTATTTCTCTTGCTTGAAACTTTTTTTTCAACCCCAAACATTGTTTTTCCATAACCAATAATAAGAACATTTCTCCCTGCAATTCCTTGAGAAGACGACCTGAGGTTTAAATACTCGGTTATCAATTTTAAAGGGGTTTGTTACTTTTGACAACCAAAACGTTTGTATGAAAGGACTTTTGTTGGTTCAGAAGCTATACTTGCAACGGAAATTTATTCTGAATTCTAGACCACGCAAAAATCCTCTCATCACTGACCTTAAAAAAAGATTCCACAGAATTTGTGAAAAAGTGCCAACCATGCCAAATGCATGCAAACTTCCATGTAACCCCTCCTAAGGAGCACATTAGTATAACTTCCCCATGGCCTTTTGCAAAATGGGATTGGACTTGCTAGGACCATTCCCCCAAGCGTCGGGGCAAGTAAAGTATCTAATAGTGGGAGTGGATTATTTCACAAAGTGGATAGAAGCAGAACCATTGGCCACCATCACCGCTCAGAGAAGTCGAAAGTTTCTCTATAACAACAATATCACCAGGTATGGGGTACCTCACTCCATCACTACCGATAATGGCACTCAGTTCACCGACTCAACCTTCAAAAACCTAGTAGCCAGCATGAAAATCAAACATCAATTTATATCGGTGGAACATCCACAAGCAAATGGACAAGCCGAGGCAGCAAACAAGGTCATACTGGCAGGGTTGAAGAAAAGGTTGCAGGACACAAAGGGAGCCTGGGCTGAGGAACTCCCATAAGTATTTTGGGCTTATCGGACCACACCTCAGTCTGCCACAGGAGAAACACCCTTCTGACTTGCTTATAGCATAGAAGCCATGATACCGGTTGAAATCAACGAGCAAAGCCCAAGGGTGAGCTTCTACGACGAGGTTGGAAAAATACAGGGACACAAAGAAGAGCTTGAGCTACTCCCCGAAGTCCGAGAATGAGCCCACATTAGAGAAGCAGCATTGAAACAAACCATGACGAACAGATACAACAAAAAAGTCATTCGAAGGAGCTTCGCCCCAGATAACTTGATCTTAATCGGAAACGACATTGGAGTCAATAAATCTGGAGAGGGAAAGCTTGCTGCTAATTGGAAGGGACCATACAAGATTAGTGAGGTCTTAGGGAAAGGTTATTACAAAGTGACCGACTTAAACGGCACCGAGCTACCTAGGTCGTGGCATGCTTGTAATATGAAAAGGTACTACAGTTAAAAGCAAACTCTACTCCCTGATGTACTCTTTTCCCCAACTTCATGGTTTTTTCCCAAAAGAAAAGGGTTTTTTATGAAGAGGGGTTTTTAACGAGGCATCATAGTAGAGACTAAGGGGTCATAGATAGTCCAAAACCCTTAGTAGCAATAAAGTACCTCCGCAAATAAATAAGATCTTTTACAATATCTCTTATAAATTCCTTCTCGCTTTCTTTCTTTCTACGAAACCCACCGAATTAAGCTCGACAAAGCGTGAAAGTCCCATGAAACGACCTAAATGGTCGTTAGGATAAAACGACGAGGTACAAGTCGGTGTAAAGAGGTTATAAAAGTCGATCATGAATAAACTTGGAAATATCTGACTAACAAGTCGGAAAAAACTGAGAAATAAAGAAAGGCATCGCAAAAATAACCTAAGTTATAAGAACTTAATAAAAAAATTGAGTACGAGGAATACCGAAAAGAGATCAGAAAACCTATAGAAAGTACTAAGGAAAAGACTGTCCCAAGCCTTCAAGAAAAATTTGAGAAAAACTTAGAAGAAGGGACAGCCAACCAAGAAAAAAGTTTTTCAAAACAAAGATCAAAAGGGTTTTTTCGAAACCTAAATAGAAAAGGCATGCACACAACCAATAAAGATAACCTAAACCCTTTGTCCAAAAAAATGGTATTTTTAAATATTTTGTTTACAGCCATAAAAGGCCAGGAAAATGTCAGCAGGATACCACCACAAAATAAAAATGAAATAGTTTAAAAAAGGGGGACCCACAGGCCGGGCCCCCATATAGCCACAAATAATTTTTTCAGTTTGGAAGGACGTCACCACCAGAGCCAGGGAGAGTAGTCGGAGCACCACCAGATTCTGGGAGAGAAATGTCCATAGGAGATGGAGTGGAAGTTTCAGGAGCCTTTGAAGAACTCGAAGCATCTTCTGGTCGGGGAGGGGACTCTATTATCCTCTGGCCCCGAGTTTTTAACTCGGACTCAGACACAGGTCAGGGAGGAGATACAATAGCCCCGTCGATTACGACCTTATCAGGATCTAAAGAGGAGAAATCTAGGTCGGGAGCAATAACCCCGACCTGCTCCTTAAAGACCCTACATGCCTCTTCGGATCCCTCAGCAATGGAGTCCTCCAGATCTGCATAAGCATCCTGAGCTCTTACCAAATCTTTTTTAACCTCCACAAGGCCCTGTAACAAGCTCGAATAGCTCTGCTCTTCCTTCTCCTGCAGACCCTCTGCCATAGAGCACCGACCCATCAACTTCTCCTCCTCCTTCCGGAGATTATCCCTCTCCTCCTTCAACTTGGCGACCTCCTCCTTCAGACTCTTCTCAGCCTCCTGATACAAAAGAATCCTCCCCTTTAGCTCTTCAACCCTCAGGGATGAACCAAAGAGCTGAAGGGAGTCTTCTAAAAAATATCAAGAAACTTTGTGCACACCCCTGCCGCCCTGATACTCTCCTGAGCCAGAATAGTAAGGTGGTTTCAAACAGAAGCATCATCCATACTTATACGAGTATGAGGATAGATATGCTTCCGAACAAACTGAGGCGCATCCACCTTGGCCTCACCTTCAAAAGAAGAACGAGACTCTAAAGTCTTGCACTTCTTCTTTTCGGGCTCAGGGGAAGATCGGGGAGGAGGGGACGACAGAGAAGAGGCTAAAGAAGAAATGACAATAGGACGAGTGGGGGTCCCCAAATTTTGAGAAGGAGGGGGAGAGGAAGGACCAGCTGCACTGGCACCGGCGACTCTGGCACGGGATCTTGCTTTGGCCTCCTGAACCCTCTGGTAAGACTCCCTGGAATTCTTCTTCGCCATTTCTGCAAGAACAATTAGGTAGTTAAAGTCAGTAAAATAAGTCGGAAGAAATAGTCGTGCAAACATCAAGTCGGAAAATATGATAAACTAAGAAAAGCTACCTAATTGAGTCTGGACAAAGGTCGGAGACCCCTGGAGAAACTTTTTCGTATCCAGGTAGGGGGCTCTCCCCCATACTTCTTGGAGAAACCCCACACTGGCCGCCTCCACCCCATCCAAATTATCCAAACCATATTTTTCACAAGGAGAGGCCTCTATCCAGTACAGGGAAAAATGATGAGAAGAAGTTTCATCCAGGAAAAAGGGGTGGTGACCCTCTATAGCTTGAACTTTGAAAAGAAATTTTTGAAATCATGGAAGGACTCATCAAAAAGGGTAAAAACTCTCCGACCTTGTATGGCCCGGAAAGACACCCACTGCTGTTTGTTATTTTGCCCACTGAAGGGCTTAGTCATATGAAAGAGATAAAAGAAAATCTTCAAAGAAGTCGAAAAGTCTAAAGCATGGCTGATAAATTGGTAAATTTTCAAAAAATCCCAAGAGTTGGGGTGGAGCTGGGTAGGAGCAACACGACAGTGGCATAAAACATCTATCTTGAAGTCGGAAAAAGGGAGAAAAATGCCTAAGCAGGTAATCATGCTCTCATACATGTAGAAAAAATAAGGGGCTGCCTCATAAGCCCTCCCAAAACAAACCCGGTCTTCCGGACCCGAGGCAATCAGTTCATATTTCGGCTCATCCTCATCAGAAGTACAAAGCCTATGATGAGTGCGAAGGTTAGTGATGAAGTCAATGTCAACAAGAGGTTCTTCCCCCAAAACCGTGACATCCACCCATTGAGCAAGGATTTCAACAGAAGACATTTTGTTTTTCTAGAAAGGGATAGCAAAACCTACAAAGGAAAAAGAAAAAGAATAAAAAATAGGGTCTCTAAGGGTCCGAGGCAAGTCTCTCAAACTAAGCAGAGAAACACCGAGATTACCATCTACACTCTACAGAACAAAACATGAAAAATGAAAAACTCTATAAAGAAAGAGTAAGAAAAGAAACTGACCTTTTTCCTCGCGCAGAAAGGTGGAAGCAACAGCACTCGAAAAGGAAGGAGCTTTCTTCTTTCGAACAGTAAAAGGTGCAGGTAGAAAAGTTTTCAGAAACGAAACAAGCGAGGAGAGCAAAAAGTATTTATAAACACGTTAGGGGCATAAAGGTAAAACGACGCAAGCCATTTAAGAGTTGCACCGTTGCCAATGTAACCGCCCCCGCGTATGAATGCTCAAACCTCTAGAGACGTGACATTTGATTAGACGCGACTGTTGAGAGTTTTTAAAACACGTCGGTTCCGAAAAATCATGTCGGTTCCTTATTAGGTCGGCTACGGTCCCAAGTTATAATACTCGACCCTATCTCTTAAAATAAATTGGGCTCGAGTAGGGGAACTGTTCATACCCTGGCCCAACGCTAAGGTCCAGGTCCAAATGACAAGCCCAACCCACGGGGTTGAGTCTCACAATACACCGACCTTCCCCTGAGAAGTCGATTCTCACCACGACTTGCTCTAAGGAAGTCAGAAACGAGGATCAGGTGGCAGATAATAACTGCCTCTAAAATCTCTCAGCCCACTTCCAAGAGCCATATCGCAACTTTCCTAAGATAAAGGGACGGTTATCCACCTTAAAAAGTGGAACTACTCCAACTGTGGTTATTGGTTCACCACTATAAATACACTGACACCCCTCAGGTATCCCTAATTCCCAATACTCTCTAGACCTGCTCACACCCTTGCTGACTTAGGCATCGGAGTGTCTTTGCAGGTACCACCCCCGTTCACTCACGCTCACAAGTCGGACGGAGGTCCCAAAGGTGCGAACTAGTGCACGAAATTATGATCATCAACAATGGCGCCAATAAACTTGGTAGTGCTCTCAAACGTGAATCACACTTATTCACAACTCCACACAACTAACCAGCAAGTGTACTGGGTCATCCAAGTAATACCTTACGTGAGTAAGGGTCGATCCCACAGAGATTGTTGGTATGAGGCAAGCTATGGTCACCTTGTAAATCTCAGTCAGGCAGATAGTAGATGGTTATGGATTTTTGAATAATAATAAATAATAAACATGAAATAAAGATAGAGTTACTCATGTAATTCAATGGTGGGAATTTTAGATAAGTGCAAGGAGATGCTGTGTCCTTTCTGAATCTCTGCTTTCCTACTGCCTTCCTTCAATCCTTCTTACTCCTTTCCATGGCAAGCTGTATGTAGGGCATCACCGTTGTCAATGGCTACATCCCATCCTCTTAGTGAAAATGGTCCAAATGCTCTGTCACAGTACGGCTAATCATCTGTCGGTTCTCGACCATGTTGGAATAGAATCCCTTGATTCTTTTGCGTTTGTCATCACTCCCAACAATCGCAAGTTTGAAGTTCGTCACAGTCATTCAATCCCGGAATCCTACTCGAAATACCACAGACAAGGTTAGACTTTCGGGATTCCCATGAATGCCGCCATCAATTCTAGCTTATACCACGAAGATTCTGATTAAGGAATCCAAGAGACATGCACCCGGCCTAAAGTAGAACGGAAGTGGTTGTCAGTCACGCGTTCATAGGTGAGAATGATGATGAGTGTCACAGATCATCATATTCATCATGTTAAAGTGCAACGAATATCTTAGAATAAGAACAAGCGGAATTGAATAGAAAATAGTAGTAATTGCATTGAAACTTGAGGTACAGCAGAGCTCCACACCCTTAATCTATGGTGTGTAGAAACTCCACCGTTGAAAATACATAAGTGATGAAGGATCAGGCATGGCCGAATGGCCAGCCCCCAAAACGTGATCATAGTCTCCTAGGATGGATAATAAAATAAAACTGAGACCAAAGATGTCTAATACAATAGTAAAATGTTCTATTTATACTAAACTAGCTATTAAGGTTTACAGAAGTAAGTAATTGATGCATAAATCCACTTCCGGGGCCCACTTGGTGTGTGCTTGGACTGAACTTGATCTTTACACGAGCTGAGGCTTATCTTGGAGTTGAACGCCAAGTTGTAACGTGTTTTTGGCGTTCAACTCTGGGTCGTGACGTGTTTCTGGCGTTTGACTCCAGAATGAAGCATAGAACTGGCATTGAGCGCAAGTTTACATCGTCTAATCACGAATAAAGTATGGACTATTATATATTGATGGAAAGCTCTGGATGTCTACTTTCCAACGCCATTGAGAGCGCGCCATTTAGAGTTCTGTAGCTCCAGAAAATCCATTTCGAGTGCAGGGAGGTCAGAATCCAACAGCATCAGCAGTCCTTTGTCAGCCTTTTATCAGAGTTTTGCTCAGGTCCCTCAATTTCAGCCAGAAATTACCTGAAATCACAAAAAAACACACAAACTCATAGCAAATTCCAGAAATATGAATTTAGCATAAAAACTAATGAAAACATCCCTAAAAGTAGCTAGATCCTACTAAAAACTACCTAAAAATAATGCCAAAAAGCGTATAAATTTTCAAAAGACCGAATGGCCAAAAGATGACTAATACACTAGTAAAAAGTCTTATTTATACTAAACTAACTACTAGGGTTTACATGAGTAAGTAATTGATGCATAAATTCACTTCCGGGGCCCACTTGGTGTATGTTTGGACTGAGCTTGATCTATCCACGAGCTGAGGCTTCTCTTGGAGTTGAACGCCAAGTTATAACGTGTTTTGGGCGTTCAACTCCGGGTTGTGACGTGTTTCTGGCGTTTAACTCCAGACAGCAGCATGTACTTGGCGTTGAGCGCCACTTTACGTCGTCAATTCCCGACTAAAGTATGGACTATTATATATTGTAGGAAAGCTCTGGATGTCTACTTTCCAACGCCGTTGTAAGCGTGCCATTTGGAGTTCTGTAGCTCCAGAAAATCCATTCTGAGTACAGGGAGGTTAGATTCCAACAGCATCAGCAGTCCTTTGTCAGCCTCCTATCAGAGTTTTGCTCAAGTCCCTCAATTTCAGCCAGAAATTACATGAAATCACAGAAAAATACACAAACTCATAGTAAAGTCCAGAAATGTGAATTTAATGTAAAAACTAATGAAAACATCCCAGAAAGTAGCTTAAACTTACTAAAACTACCTAAAAATAATGCCAAAAAGCGTATAAATTATTCGCTCATCAGTCCCCATTCAATTGAAGGACTAATTCTCCTTTGTTAACATCTATCACAGCTCCTGCTGTGGCTAGGAAAGGTCTTCCAAGGATGATGCATTCATCCTCCTCCTTCCTAGTGTCTAAGATTATGAAATCAGCAGGGATGTAAAGGCCTTCAACCTTTACCAACACGTCCTCTACCAATCCATAAGCTAGTCTTACTGACTTGTCTGCCATTTGTAATGAGAATAAGGCAGGCTGTACCTCAATGATCCCCAACTTCTCCATTACAGAGAGTGGCATCAGATTTATGCTTGACCCCAGGTCACACAGAGCCTTTTCAAAGGTCATGGTACCTATGGTACAGGGTCTTAAGAATTTGCCAGGATTTTGTTTCTTTTGAGGTAAAGTTTGCTGAACCCATGTATCTAGTTCACTGATGAGCAAGGGAGGTTCACCTTCCCAAGTCTCATTACCAAATAACTTGGCATTCAGCTTCATGATAGCTCCTAGATATTGAGCAACTTACTCTCCAGTTACATCTTCATCCTCTTCAGAGGAAGAATAGTCTTCAGAGCTCATGAATGGCAGAAGGAGGTTTAATGGAATCTCTATGGTCTCTATATGAGCCTCGGATTCCTTTGGGTCCTCAATAGGAAACTCCTTCTTGGTTGGGAGACGTCCCATGAGGTTTTTCTCATTGGGATTCACGTCCTCCCCTTTCTCCTTGTATTCGGTCATATTGACTATATCAATTGCCTTGCACTCTCTCTTTGGATTCTCTTCTGTATTGCTTGGGAGAGTATTAGGAGGAGTTTCAGTGATTTTCTTACTCAACTGGCCCACTTGTGCCTCCAAATTTCTAATGGAGGACCTTGTTTCACTCATGAAACTTAAAGTGGCCTTAGACAGATCAGAGACTAAGTTTGCTAAGTTAGAGGTATTCTGTTCATAATTCTCTGTCTGTTGCTGATAAGGTGATGGATAAGGTTTGATATTGTTGAGCATATTTCTTCCACCATTATTAAAGCCTTGCTGAGACTTTTGTTGATCCTTCCATGAGAAATTTGGATGATTTCTCCATGATGAATTATAGGTGTTTCCATAAAGTTCACCCATATAATTTACCTCTGCTATTGCAGGGTTCTCAGGATCATAAGCTTCTTCTTCAAAAGATGCCTCTTTAGTACTATTGGATGCATTTTGCCATCCATTCAGACTTTGAGAAATAATGTTGACTTGCTGAGTCAACACTTTGTTCTGAGCCAATATGGCATTCAGAGCATCAATTTCAAGAACTCCCTTCCTTTGAGGCATCCCATTATTCACGGAATTCCTCTCAGAAGTGTACATGAATTGGTTATTTGCAACCATGTCAATAAGTTATTGAGCCTCTGCAAGCGTTTTCTTTAGGTGAATGGATCCACCTGCAGAGTGGTCTAGTGACATCTTAGAGAACTCAGATAGACCATAATAGAATATATCTATCATGGTCCATTCTAAAAACATGTCAGAAGGACAT
>NC_029774.3:94426696-94426941 GCF_000817695.3 Arachis duranensis | reverse complement strand
TTGTCTCTTACAGCAAAAGGGAAAAGCATGAGCCTGTAGACTTCAGGATCTACTCCATTAGTCTTAACAGTCTCACAGATCTGCAAGAACTCAGTTAAAAACTGGTAGGGATCTTCTGATGGAAGTCCATGAAACTTGCAGTTCTGTTGCATTAGAGCAATTACTTGAGGTTTCAACTCAAAATTGTTTGCTCCAATGGCAGGAATTGAGATGCTTCTTCCATCAAACTTGGAAGTAGGTGTAGT
>NC_029774.3:94417447-94426510 GCF_000817695.3 Arachis duranensis | reverse complement strand
TCAGCTTCAACAAGAATGCCTTTTTCCTTGTTCCTGCTCATATGAAAGAGAAGAAAACAGAAAAAGAAGAGGAATCCTCTATGTCACAGTAAAGATGTTCCTTATTATTAGTAGAAGAAGAAGGGGATAAGAGTGAAGAAGAATGAATAGTCTAAATAAAGGGTAAAGGTAGGGACAGTGATTTGAGATGAAGAGAGGTGAAGAGAAGTGTTAGTGAATAAATAAATAAATAGAAGAAGAGGAGAGGGAAAGAATTTCGAAAATAGTTTTTGAGAAGGAGTTAATAATTTTTTTAGAATTAAGATAAGAAATAAAATTAAAATTAAAAATTGAAACAATTAATTAATTTAAGAATAATTTTGAAAAAGGGGGAGATATTTTCAAAAATTAGAGAGAGAAAAGTAGTTAGGTGGTTTTGAAAAAGATAAGAAACAAATAAAAAGTTAGTTAGTTGATTGAGAAAAATTTGAAATTCAATTTTGAAAAGATAAGAAGATAAGAAGTTAGAAAAGATATTTTAAAATCAAATTTTTGAAAAAGATAAAATTTTGAAAAAGATATGATATAAAAGATAAGATAAGATAGATTTAATTTTTAAAATTAAAATTAATTACTTAACTAACAAGAAACTAAAATATATGATTTTAGAATTTAAAGATTGAACCTTTCTTAATAAGAAAGTAACAAACTTCAAATTTTTGAATCAATCACATTAATTGTTAGTGTAATTTCAAAAATTATGAAATAAAGATAAAAAAAGATTTTGAAAATCAATTTAAAAGAAATTTTCAAAAATATATAAAAAATGAAAAAGATTTGATTTTTGAAACAGTTTTGAAAAGATAAGATTTTTAAAATTGAAATTTTGACTTGACTAATAAGAAAACAACTTATTTTAAAAATTTTTGACCTAAGTCAACCCAAAATTTTGAATTTTTGAGAGAAATAAGGAAAAGATATTTTTTTGATTTTTGAATTTTTAATGATGAGAGAGAAAAACACAAATATGACCTACAACATGAAAATTTTTTATCAAAACACATGATGCATACAAGAACACTATGAATGTCAAGATGAACACCAAGAACACTTTGAAGATCATGATGAACATCAAGAACATATTTTTAAAAAATTTTTGATGCAAAAAAAACATGCAAGACACCAAACTTAGAATTCTTTAATGCATGGACACTATGAATGCAAAAATGCATATGAAAAACAATAAAAGACACAAAACAAGAAAACATCAAGATCAAACAAGAAGACATACCAAGAACAACTTGAAGATCATGAAGAACACTATGAATGCATGAATTTTCGAAAAAAAAAGTGCAAGAATAAGATGAACATGCAATAGACACCAAACTTATAAATTGACTCAAGACTCAAACAAGAAACACAAAATATTTTTTGTTTTTATGATTTTTTTGGATTTTCTTAATAAATTTTTCGAAAACATATTTTGGAAAAAGGAAGTAATGAATTCATAGTCTTCAATCAAAACCCCAGGAATTAGGCATGGCTTTACAACCAGCCAAGCTTCAACCTACTTTATGAAACACTAGAATTCATTCTTAAAAATTTTGAATAATTTTTCGAAAACAAAGAAAAAATATTTTTTTTTCGAAAAAAGGGATAAATTTTAAAAAAAATATATTTTTGAAAAACTTTTTTGAAAATAAAAATAAAAAAAGAAAATTACCTAATCTGAGCAACAAGACAAACCGTAAGTTGTCCATACTCGAACAATCCCCGGCAACGGCGCCAAAAATTTTATGCACAAAATTGTGATCATCAACAATGGCACCAATAAACTTGGTAGCGCTCTCAAACGTGAATCACACATAGTCACAACTCCACACAACTAACCAGCAAGTGTACTAGGTCGTCCAAGTAATACCTTACGTGAGTAAGGGTCGATCCCATAGAGATTGTTGGTATGAGGCAAGCTATGGTCACCTTGTAAATCTCAGTCAGACAGATAGTAGATGGTTATAGATTTTCAAATAATAATAAATAATAAACATGAAATAAAGATAGAGTTACTCATGTAATTCAATGGTGGAAATTTCAGATAAGTGCAAGGAGATGCTGTGTCCTTTCTGAATCTCTGCTTTCCTACTGCTTTCTTTCAATCCTTCTTACTCCTTTCCATGGCAAGTTGTATGTAGGGCATCACCGTTGTCAATGGCTACATCCCATCCTCTTAGTGAAAATGGTCCAAATGCTCTGTCACAGCACGGCTAATCATCTGTCGGTTCTCGATCATGTTGGAATAGAATCCCTTGATTCTTTTGCGTTTGTCATCACGCCCAACAATCGCGAGTTTGAAGGTCGTCACAGTCATTCAATCCCGGAATCCTACTCGGAATACCACAGACAAGGTTACACTTTTCGGATTCCCATGAATGCCGCCATCAATTCTAGCTTATACCACGAAGATTCTGATTAAGGAATCCAAGAGACATGCGCCCGGCCTAAAGTAGAACGGAAGTGGTTGTCAGTCACGCGTTCATAGGTGAGAATGATGATGAGTGTCACGGATCATCACATTCGTCATGTTGAAGTGCAACGAATATCTTAGAATAAGAACAAGCGGAATTGAATAGAAAATAGTAGTAATTGTATTGAAACTTGAGGTACAGCAGAGCTCCACAGCCTTAATCTATGGTGTGTAGAAACTCCACCGTTGAAAATACATAAGTGATGAAGGTTCAGGCATGGCCGAATGGCCAGCCCCCAAAACGTGATCAATAGTCTCCTAGGATGGATAATAAAATAAAACTGAGACCAAAGATGTCTAATACAATAGTAAAATGTTCTATTTATACTAAACTAGTTATTAGGGTTTACAGAAGTAAGTAATTGATGCATAAATCTACTTTCGGGGCCCACTTGGTGTGTGCTTGGGCTGAGCTTGATCTTTACACGAGCTGAGGCTTATCTTGGAGTTGAACGCCAAGTTGTAACGTGTTTTTGGCGTTCAACTCTGGGTCGTGACGTGTTTCTGGCGTTTGACTCCAGAATGCAGCATGGAACTGGCATTGAGCGCCAGTTTACGTCATCTAATCACGAATAAAGTATGAACTATTATATATTGCTGGAAAGTTTTGGATGTCTACTTTCCAACGCTGTTGAGAGCCCGCTATTTGGAGTTCTGTAGCTCCAGAAAATCCATTTCGAGTGCAGGGAGGTCAGAATCCAACAACATCAGCAGTCCTTTGTCAGCCTTTTATCAGAATTTTGCTCAGGTCCCTCAATTTCAACCAGAAATTACTTGAAATCATAGAAAAATACACAGACTAATAGTAAAGTCCAGAAATGTGAATTTAGCATAAAAACTAATGAAAACATCCCTAAAAGTAGCTAGATCATACTAAAGCTACCTAAAAACAATGCCAAAAAGCGTATAAATTATCCGCTTATCATGAACCCATTCGAAGGCTTCCCTCTTCAGACGATTGGGCCAACCTAACGAATCCAGCCCATTAATTTCCAATTACCCATCATAACAGTAAGTATGTGAGAAGTGTGTGAGTGTATATTGTGTATCTAGAATTGGGGGTTGTCCAACCCATTGGAGTACTTAAGATTAGGGATTGTCCAATCTATCGACCCAAAAAAAAAAACCAATTATCTGCCTGAACTAATATTATAGGCATAGGCTAGACACTTCTATCCAAAATAAAGAACAAGAGAGAGAGAGATAGGATTATACCAAAAATAGAAAGATAGCTAGACACAATTCGTAAACTACGACAGTAAATTGTAGCCATAATAGGCTGGCCCAAGACCAACGGTTATACAAACTGTCCTTCAAGATCCACGACCAAAAGAATAAATTATATATATATAAAGAGAAAAGATATTAATTACTGAAGATCATCGAGTCATTTTTATAATTAAATTTAATTAAGTTAATTTAATAGTATATTAAATAACAAAAAAATTTAGTTGAAAAAGAAAAAAGAGGAGACGCATAATAAAAATAATTTATCAAGTCATTTTAAAGACTTAATTAAATTTGGTTATAAAAATAATGTGTTCACTTAATATTTTTTAAATTCTTTTATTTTTGTATTACCATGTATTCTTTTATCATCTTTCTTTCAGAGACACACAGTGGGATGCTTCTCCATATGGATAAAACCTTCCAACGTTATAAAACCTTTTCCATATCAACATTCATTGTGCATATTCGAATCTATCATCTAAGGTTATTTATATTTATATTTATATTTACATTTGATCATGTATGGTTCATTCAACCTTAGATTCAAATACAATATAAATTGTCCACTAAATAAGGGGATTTTTTATTTAAATTAAATAAATATAAAATTTATAAAAAATATATAAAATATAGAGTAATTACCTAAATATATAAAGTAGCGTTTGGTTAAAAGAACTTAAATTGAAATTAAAAGACTAAGATTCTATATTGTGTTTGGTGGTTAGAGACTAAAACTAAAAATTTCAGTATCTATTTCTAAAATTTCAGTCAGTCACTTTAGCACCTCTAGATAATGGGGATACAGAGGACTAAAATTTTAAGACGAAGACTAAAATTTTAATAATATTTTTTATCAAAACTATCTTCATTTCACTTTTTAAATTCCAAATCTACCACCTCAATATCTAAATTTATTTTAAATCAAACATAATACTGAGACATAACTCAGTTCAGTATATTTTACACCAAACACAATACAAAAACTTAATTCAGTCTCAGTCTCTCAATCTTTGTCTTCTAGTGTCAGGCTCTCAGTCTCGATCTCCTAGGTACTGAGACCCAGGCTATGACGCAACGAACAACTGACGTGTCCTAGGTGCACCCAGGATACGTGTCATGTATAGAAACAAGTACTCACCACCCGAGATGCGTTTACACGCTGATTAGGATCTCAGTACCCGAGATATGCTCAAATACTGAAAACGGGTCACGGCATCCGAAATATTGTCAGAGAAAAATTAAGACCACAATACCTGAGATACGTATATTATGGTTTAGGTGTCTATGCACCCTGGATATATTACAGAAAAACTCTATATATATTCTCCCATCCTTAACCATACCCTCACAATTCATTCTTTTCTCTCTTCTCTCTATTTATCCTTCAATTTTGTTCGTATGGAGAACAATCAGCTCTTTTTTGTTGTAATTTATCCCAATGGGATAGTAAGAAACAATTATGCAGGAGTAATCTTTTAGTCTAATTCAACTGTAATATTGCGTACTAACCGTGTTAATACCCTACAAGATGCTCATACCAACAACGGCAGCTGTCTCAAAGGAACAAGTGTAGCTGACTTGTCCGTAAAAAGAAACCCCTGATAAGCATCATCAAGTGCACCTGACGTACTTACAGGGTGTATCCAGATCTGCCCCAGCTGGAATTTGTAAAACTCTGTTCCTCAGCCAGGTCATCCTCAAACCAAAAACTTGCTTCCTATCCTGTCACAAAGTAAATTCTCAACACACTCCCACGTCGGGTATCCATAATACTTCTGGAAGTCTCTGGTACAATCCCAATCGGCTCACCCTCAATGCACAAACCAAGATGGTAAGCAACATCTTGAAGATTAAAGCTGACCTCACCCCATGGAAGTTAGAAGTTGTGGGTATCATGTCTCCACCACTTGACAAATGCAGAGATCAAGGAATTGTCAAATATAAAATTTTTCAACTGTACTGCACATGTCTAAATCTTGCCTCCCTGATATAAGGCAATAGGATGTCCGGCGGAGGGAGACCCAAGGTCACACGGTGTGGCAATAGCAACCGAGGCCTCTGTAATAGTCGCAACATTTACTCTTGCAAATTAATCTCATCTAAACCATTAATTATGTTTAATAATTATTAAATATTGTAAACCTAGTAGATAAATACCATTAATAAAATATTGGTTTAATTACTCTGTTGGTCCTTATAGTTACGCAAAATTTTCAATTAGGTCCCTATACTTTTTTTCCTTTTAATTAGATCCTTGCACTAATTTTTTTTTTCAATTGAGTCTCTATTTTTTTTCCCTTTATTTGAGTTCTTGCACCAATTTTTTTTTGTTGGGTCCCTATACAATTAAACTAATTACTACCAAGAGTGACCTAATTGAAAAAACAAATTTGGTGCAGGGACCCAATTAAAAGGAAAAAACGTACAGGGACCTAATTGAAAATTTTGCGAAACTATAGAGACCAACAGAGTATTTAAACCTAAAATATTATATTTCATACAACACTAATATTCATTATTAGTATTCACAGTATTAAATAAAAAAAGGAACATGAAGCAATATTTAAAAATAAAACATTCATATTGCACTATTCAAACCTAACTGGTAGTATTCTAGATGATATCAATCCAACGATAGGTTTTAGCAAAAAAATATGATCTAAAAACTCTATTATTTGAATATATATTATTTAAGTTTAACTATTATATTTATTTAAGTTAACTTCAAATTATTTCAAAAAATATTAAAACCTACTATACCTACGGATTTTTTAATAAATAAAATAAATATTTTAATTACTGAATTAGGTAATTTAGATAGTTTTTACCGATTTACGTAACATAGCTTATAAGTATAGCCGCATCTTGTTTATACTGTAAACGAGATAAGACACAAACCAAGGTCTATGTATCACGTGTGCACGCGTATCACGTGGGAAAGAACGAACATCACGTATATTGTTTATACTGTAAATGAGATACGTACTAACTTAAAACATTTGACATTGTAAATGCAATATAGTACGACAAACATCAATCAGCTATAAAAAGATGTTGAAACCATTAGTATTCACCGCAAACATCTCAATCCTTCTTCTTTTCTAATTTTCTTCAAAAAAATAGTAAAAATGTCTAGTGGTTGTGGTTTCTTTATTGTGACGGTGTATTCCAACTGTCACATGAGAAACAGTGACCGTGGAGTTATATTTGAGTGTGAGAATCCTACGCTACTGCGCACTCAGAGAGAAAATTCTTTGTCCGAGTTAAAGAGTCTGATATTAACGCACGTCGGTGGAGGAGAGAGAAAAGAGGTTGGAAAAGAGTAGGTATAGGATGCTAGCACTGATGGGAGGTGGTGTATTTCGGTTTTGTCTGTTCTGGCTCAACGGCAATGAGCATGTGCACCTAATGTTTGACATTTACGGGAGAATCATGGTAGAACAAGTGATGGATCTTTCTGCAGAGGTTTGTGATATTGGTGGTGGTGGTTCTGGCAACTCAAATTTTGTCCAGAATGACCCACCTCTTGCACCACGATCCTTGCACTGTGCTAGTCCAGCAGTAGACATGGACGTTGACAGTGAAGATTCCGATAAAGAGTATATTATCGATAGCCATGAAAGTGGTTCCTTTGAGAATGATGATGAGGATGATTTCATACCAGAGAGTCCCATTTGTGGATCAGTTCGATACTTTTTGCCTGCTTCGCAACTAATTTTGGAGTTATCAGCTATACCCAGCCACTACCATACTTTGGATTTGGATGCGATGCATGAGGTAACTCCATTTTCCAATATGGAAGCGGATGATTACGACACCGATAGAGGTATGAAGTTTATGGTTGCTCACAAATTAGAAGCAGAGAAGTTCTACTGCAAGGCATGAAAAATTACAATATTCGGAGAAGTGTTAAGTATCGAGTTGTGGAGTCGGATCAGTTAAAATACCACGTGCGTTGTGGTAATTGACTGATGGTTATCCTTTAAGTATCTGTGTCGTCCTCTGACAAAATTTCGGATATTGGTAAGTGTTATAGTTTTTTAAAAAATTATGTTATTTGTCATCCTTGTTTTGGTTAGAATATCATTCGATTATATTTCAAATCGTTAGGGAGGTGCGTAAATTTGGTGGACCGCACACGTGTTTAGCCCCACCATGTCTTAGGATCATTAACAGTTGGACAGCAACCTCATATGTAGAATCATCGTGTCCCTTATACAGTTGATGAGCGGATAATTTATACGCTTTTTGGCATTGTTTTTAGGTAGTTTTTAGTAAGTTCAAGCTACTTTTAGGGATGTTTTCATTAGTTTTTATGTTAAATTCACATTTCTGGACTTTACTATGAGTTTGTGTATTTTTCTGTGATTTCAGGTAATTTCTGGCTGAAATTGAGGGATTTGAGCAAAACTCTGAAAAAGGCTGACAAAAGGACTGCTGATGTTGTTGGAATCTGACCTCCCTGCACTCGAAATGAATTTTCTGGAGCTACAGAACTCTAATTGGCGCGCTCTCAACAACGTTGAAAAGTAGACATCCAAAGCTTTCCAGCAATATATAATAGTCCATACTTTATTCGGGAATTGATGACGCAACTTGGCGTTGAACGCCAAGTACATGCTGCTGTCTGGAGTTAAACGCCAGAAAAACGTCATGATCCGGAGTTGAACGCCCAAAACACGTTATAACTTGGAGTTCAACTCCAAGAAAAGTCTCAATTCGTGGATAGATCAAGCTCAGCCCAGACATACACCAAGTGGGCCCCGGAAGTGAATTCATGCATCAAATACTTACTCATATAAACCCTAGTAGCTAGTCTAGTATAAATAGGATAAGTTACTATTGTATTAGACATCTTTGGTCTCAGTTTTGTTTTATTCTTCATCTTAGGAGGCTATTGATCACATTTAGGGGGCTGGCCATTCGGCCATACCTGAACCTTTCACTTATGTATTTTCAACAGTGGAGTTTCTGCACACCATAGATTAAGGTTGTGGAGCTCTGCTGTACCTCAAGTTTCAATACAATTATTATTACTTTCTATTCAATTCTCTTCTATTCTTATTCCAAGATATACGTTACACTTAACTTTGATGAATGTGATGATCCGTGACACTCATCATCATTCTCACCTATGAACGTGCGTGATTGACAACCACTTCCGTTTTACCTTAGGCCGGGCGCATATCTCTTAGATTCCCCAACAGAATCTTCGTGGTATAAGCTAGATAGATGGCGGCATTCATGAGGATCCGGAAAGTCTAAACCTTGTCTATGATATTCCGAGTAGGATTCTGGGATTGAATGACTGTGACGAGCTTCAAACTCCT
>NC_029774.3:94416592-94417369 GCF_000817695.3 Arachis duranensis | reverse complement strand
AACCTGATTGAGAACCGACAGATGATTAGCCATGCTGTGACAGAGCATATGAACATTTTCACTGAGAGGATGGGATGTATCCATTGACAACAGTGATGCCCTACATACAGCTTGCCATGGAAAGGAGTAGGAAGGATTAGATTAATGTAATAAGAAAATAGAGATACGAGAGGAACACAGCATCTTCACACACTTATCTGAAATTTCCACTATTGATTTACATAAGTATTTCTATCCCTTTTATTTTCTATTTATTTATTAATCTTCGAACTCACCATAAACCAATTTAATCTGCCTAACTGAGATTTACAAGGTGACCATAGCTTGCTTCATACCAACAATCTCTGTGGGATCGACCTTTACTCACGTAAGGTATTACTTGGATGACCCAGTACACTTGCTGGTTAAGTTGAACGGAGTTGTGGAAAGAAAAAGCTTCTCTAATAGTACCTGGAACTCATGTATCAGAATTTCGTCCACCAAGTTTTTAGCGCCGTTGCCGGGGATTGTTTGGGTATGGACAACTGACGGTTCATCTTGTTGCTCAGATTAGGTAATTTTCTTTTTATTTTCTTTTCAAAAAGTTTTCAAAATTTTTCTTTTCTTTTTCGTTTTTCCAAACATTATTTTCGAAAAAAATTAATAAAAATAAAAAAATTAATAAAATCATAAAAATCAAAAATATTTTGTGTTTCCTGTTTGAGTCTTGTGTTAATTTTTAAGTTTGGTGTCAATTGCATGCTTAAAAATTTTTCTTGCATTTTTCGAAAAATACAT
>NC_029774.3:94414957-94416435 GCF_000817695.3 Arachis duranensis | reverse complement strand
TCCATGCATTAAAGATTTCTAAGTTTGGTGTCTTGCATGTTTTCTTTGCATCAAAATTTTTTTAAAAATTATGTTCTTGATGTTCATCATGATCTTCAAAGTGTTCTTGGTGTTCATCTTGACATTCATAGTGTTCTTGCATGCATTAAGTGTTCTGATCCAAAATTTTCATGTTTTGGGTCATGATTGTGTTTTTCTCTCTCATATTAAAAATTCAAAAATCAAAAAAATATCTTTTCCTTATTTTTCTCATAATTTTCAAAAATTTGAGTTGACTTAGTCAAAAATTTTCAAAATTAGTTGTTTCTTACAAGTCAAGTCAAAATTTCAATTTTAAAAATTTTATCTTTTCAAAATCTTTTTCAAAACTTATATCTTTTTCATTTTTTCTATTTTTCGAAAATTTCAAAAATCTTTTTCAAAATAATTTTCAAAATCTTTTTCTTATCTTTTACATATAATTTTCGAAAATTAGCTAACAATTAATGTGATTGGTTCAAAAATTTGAAGTTTGTTACTTTCTTGTTAAGAAAGGTTCAATCTTTAAGTTCTAGAATCTTATCTTATAGTTTCTTGTTAGTTAAGTCATTTTAAAAATTAAATCTTTTTCAAATATATCTTTTTATCTTTTATCTTATCTTTTTCAAAAATTTTATTTTTTTCAAAATTTGATTTCAAAATATCTTATCTAACTTCTTATCTTCTTATCTTTTCAAAATTTGATTTTAACATCCTTTTCAACTAACTCTTTGACTTTTTGTTTATTTCTTATCTTTTTCAAAACCAACTAACTACTCTTCCCTCTCTAATTTTCGAAAATATCTCATCCCTTTTTCAAAATTTCTTTTTAATTAATTAATTGTTTTAAATTTAAATTTAAATTTTATCTTATTTCTAATTTTCGAAAATTACTAACCCCTTTTCAAAATTATTTTCGAAATTCTCCCTCTCCTTTCTTATTCTATTTATTTATTTAATTACTAACACTTCTCTTCACCTCTCTCCACCTAATGTCCGAATCCCCCTCTTCTACTTTCTTCTCCCCTTTCTTTTTCTACTAACATAAAGGAATCTCTATACTGTGACATAGAGGATTCCTCTTTCTTTTCTTGTTTTCTTCTCTTTCATATGAGCAGGAACAAGGAAAAAAGCACTCTTGTTGACATTGATCCAGAACCTGAAAGGACTCTGAAGAGAAAATTAAGAGAAGCTAAATTACAACAATCTAAAAGTAACCTTTCAGAAATATTAGAACAAGAGAAGGAGATGGCAGTCGAAAATAATAATAATGCAAGGAGAATGCTTGGTGACTTCACAAAGCCAACGTCCAAGTTTGATGGAAGAAGCATCTCCATTCCTGCCATTGGAGCCAACAACTTTGAGCTGAAACCTCAGCTAGTTGCCTTAATGCAACAAAACTACAAGTTTTATGGACTTCCATCTGAAGATCCTTACCAGTTTTTAACTGAGTTCTTGCA
>NC_029774.3:94413988-94414517 GCF_000817695.3 Arachis duranensis | reverse complement strand
CATCATGGAGAAATCATCCAAATTTCTCATGGAAGGATCAACAAAAGCCTCAACAAGGCTTTAATAATGGTGGAAAAAATAGGTTTAGCAATAGCAAGCCTTTTCCATCATCTTCTCAGCAACAGACAGAGAATTCTGAGTGGAGCACCTCTAACTTAGCAAATATAGTCTCTGATCTGTCTAAGGCCACTTTAAGCTTCATTAGTGAAACAAGGTCCTCCATTAGAAATCTGGAGGCACAAGTGGGCCAGCTGAGTAAGAAAGTCATTGAAACTCCTCCCAGTATTCTCCCAAGTAATACAGAAGAGAATCCAAAACGAGAATGCAAGGCCATTGATATAATCAATATGGCCGAATGCACAAGGGAGAAGGAGGACGAAAATCCTAGTGAGGAAGACCTCCTGGGACGTCCTTCAAGCAAGAAGGAGTTTCCTATTAAGGATCCAAGGGAATCTGAGGCTCAAATAGAGACCATAGAGATTCCATTAAATCTCCTTCTGCCATTCATGAGCTCTGAAGACTATTCTTC
>NC_029774.3:94413064-94413746 GCF_000817695.3 Arachis duranensis | reverse complement strand
ATAGGTACCATGACCTTTGAAAAGGCTCTATGTGATCTAGGATCAGGGATAAACCTTATGCCACTTTCTGTAATGGAGAAGCTGGGGATCATTGAGGTACAACCTGCCTTGTTCTCATTTACAATTGGCAGACAAGTCATTGAGACAAGCATATGGAATAGTGGAGGACGTGTTAGTAAAGGTTGAAGGCCTTTACATCCCTGCTGATTTCATAATCTTAGACACTAGGAAGGAAGAGGATGAATGCATCATCCTTGGAAGACCTTTCCTTGCCACAACAGGAGCTGTGATAGATGTCAATAGAGGTGAATTAGTCCTTCAATTGAATGGGGACTACCTTGTGTTTAAAGCACATGGCCATCCCTCTGTGACAAAAGAGAGTAAGCATGAAGAGCTTCTCTCAGTTCAGAGTCAAGAAGAGCCCCCACAGTCAAACTTAAAGTTTGGTGTTGTGAGGCCACAACCAAACTCTAAGTTTGGTGTTAAGATCCCATATCCAAACTTTAAGTTTGGTGTTGGGACTATACAACATTGACCTGATCACCTTGTGGCTCCATGAGAGCCACTGTCCAAGCTATTGACATTAAAGAAGCGCTTGTTGGGAGGCAACCCAATTTTATTTATCTAATTTTTATTTTATTGTTATTTTATGTTTTATTAGGTACATGATCATGAGGAGTCA
>NC_029774.3:94412300-94413027 GCF_000817695.3 Arachis duranensis | reverse complement strand
TAGAGAAGAAAAGCTGGCGCTGAACGCCAGTAACAAGCATGAAACTGGCGTTCAACGCCAGAAACATGCTTTACATGGGCGTTCAACGCCCAGAACGTGCACCAATGGGCGTTTAAACGCCAGAATGGTGTGCAAAGGCATTTTACATGCCTATTTGGTGTAGGGATGGAATTCCTTGACACCTCAGGATCTGTGGACCCCACAGGATCCCCACATACTATATTCCTACCTTACCTCTTAATCCTATTTTTGTGATGACTATTCCCCATGTCACACTTCCCAACACTCTTCACCAATCACCTCAATTCCTCTTCCCAATCACCCCCTTCACCACTCACATCCATCCACTCTTCCCCATAAACCCTACCTACCTTCAAAAATTCAAAACCATTTTCCCACCCATTCCCACCCTAAATGGCCGAACAAACACTACCCCCTCTCCCTATATATACCCTTCCATTCTACTTTATTTTCACACTACACAACCCTTTCTTCTTTACCTTAGCCGAACCCACATCTCTTCCTCTCTACCATATTCTCTTCTTTTTCTTCTTCTCTTCTTTCTTCTATTGCTCGAGGACGAGCAATATTTTAAGTTTGGTGTGTGGTCAAAGCACAATCTTTTTTGTTTTCCACTACCATCAATGGCACCTAAGGCCAGAAAAGGAAAAGGGAAGACAAAAGGTTCCACCTCCGAGTCATGGGAGATGGAAAGATTCATCTCCAA
>NC_029774.3:94411703-94412127 GCF_000817695.3 Arachis duranensis | reverse complement strand
CCAACCCCATGCAACAAGTCGGAATCTTAATGGTTCAAGAGTTCTATGCCAATGCATGGATCACTAGGAACCATGATCAAAGTATGAACCCGAGTCCAAAGAATTATCTCACAATAATTCCGGGGAAATACGTAGATTTTAGTCCGAAAAATGTGAGGTTGGCGTTTCACTTGCCCATGATGCAAGAAGATGAACGCCCCTACACTAGAAGGGTCAACTTTAATCAAAGGTTGGACCAAGTCCTAATGGACATATGTGTGGAAGGAGCTCAATGAAGAATAGACTCCAAAGGCAAGCCAGTTCAACTAAGAAGACTAGACCTCAAGCCTGTGGCTAGAGGATGGTTGGAGTTCATTCAACGCTCCATCATTCCCACTAGCAACCGATCTGAAGTTACTATGGATCGGGCCATCATGATTCATAG
>NC_029774.3:94410361-94411566 GCF_000817695.3 Arachis duranensis | reverse complement strand
GAAATAAGAGAAGATCAAAGAGCAATGAGGGAGGAGCAACATAGGCAAGGAAGGGACATAGAAGAGCTTAAGGACATTGTTGGTCCTTCAAGAAGAAGACGCCACTAATGTGGATTCATTCCTTGTTTTTATTTCTTTCTGTTTTCGGTTTTTAATGTTGTGTTTATCTATGTTTTGTGTCTCTACTTCATGATCATTAATATGTAGTAACCATGTCTTAAAGCTATGAATAAATTCCATTAATCCTTCACCTCTCTTAAATGAAAAATGTTTTAATTCAAAAGAACAAGAAGTACATGAATTTTGAATTTATCATTGAATTTAATTTAATTATATTGATGTGGTGACAATACTTTTTGTTTTCTGAATGAATGCTTAAACAGTGCATAATTTTTGATCTTGTTGTTTATGAATGTTAAAACTGTTGGCTCTTGAAAGAATGATGAACAAAGAGAAATGTTATTGATGATCTAAAAAATCATGAAATTGATTCTTGAAGCAAGAAAAAGAAGTGAAAAAGCAAAAAGCTTGCGAAAAAAAAATTTGGCGAAAAAAATAAGAAAGAAAAAGAAAAAGAAAGCAGAAAAAGCCAATAGCCCTTAAAACCAAAAGGCAAGGGTAAAAAGGATCCAAGGCTTTGAGCATCAATGGATAGGAGGGCCCAAGGAAATAAAATCCAGGCCTAAGCGGCTACATCAAGCTGTCCCTAACCATGTGATTGTATCATGAAGGTCCAAGCGAAAAGCTTGAGACTGAGTGATTAAAGTCGTGATCCAAAGCAAAAAAAGAGTGTGCTTAAGAGCTCTGGACACCTCTAACTGGGGACTCTAGCAAAGCTGAGTCACAATCTGAAAAGGTTCACCCAGTTATGTGTTTGTGGCATTTATGTATCCGGTGGTAATACTGGAAAACAAAATGCTTAGGGCCACGGCCAAGACTCATAAGTAGCTGTGTTCAAGAATCAACATGTTTAACTAGGAAAGTCAATAACACTATCCAAAATTCTAAGTTCCTAGAGAAGCCAATCATTCTAAACTTCAAAGGAAAAAGTGAGATGCCAAAACTGTTCAGAAGCAAAAAGCTACAAGTCCCGCTCATCTAATTATAATTAATATTCATTGATATTTTGAATTTATAGTATATTCTCTTCTTTTTATCCTAATTGATTTTCAGTTGCTTGGGGACAAGCAACAATTTAAGTTTGG
>NC_029774.3:94409666-94410037 GCF_000817695.3 Arachis duranensis | reverse complement strand
AATTTTCTGGAGCTACAGAACTTCAATTGGCGCGCTCTCAACGGCGTTGGAAATTAGACATCCATATCTTTCCAGCAATATATAATAGTTCATACTTTATTCGGGAATTGACGACGCAACTTGGCGTTGAACGCCAAGTACATGCTGCTGTCTGGAGTTAAACGCCAGAAAAACGTCATGATCCGGGGTTGAACGCCCAAAACGCGTTATAACTTGGAGTTCAACTCCAAGAAAAGCCTCAGCTCGTGGATAGATCAAGCTCAGCCCAGACATACACCAAGTGGGCCCCAGAAGTGAATTTATGCATCAAATACTTACTCATATAAACCCTAGTAGCTAGTCTAGTATAAATAGGATAAGTTACTATTGTA
>NC_029774.3:94396808-94409381 GCF_000817695.3 Arachis duranensis | reverse complement strand
GCGTGATTGACAACCACTTCCGTTCTACCTTAGGCCGGGCACATATCTCTTAGATTCCCCAACAAAATCTTCGTGGTATAAGCTAGATAGATGGCGGCATTCATGAGGATCCGGTAAGTCTAAACCTTGTCTATGGTATTCCGAGTAGGATTCTGGGATTGAATGACTGTGACGAGCTTCAAACTCTTGAAGGCTGGGCGTGATGACAAGCGCAAAAGAATCAAGGGATTCTATTCCAACCTGATTGAGAACCAACAGATGATTAGCCATGCTGTGACAGAGCATAGGAACGTTTTCACTGAGAGGATGGGATGTAGCCATTGACAACGGTGATGCCCTACATACAGCTTGCTATGGAAAGGAGTAGGAAGGATTGGATGAATGTAATAAGAAAATAGAGATACGAGAAGTACACAGCATCTTCACACACTTATCTGAAATTTCCACTATTGATTTACATAAGTATTTCTATCCCTTTTATTTTCTATTTATTTATTAATCTTCGAACTCACCATAAACCAATTTAATTTTCCTAACTGAGATTTACAAGGTGACCATAGCTTGCTTCATACCAACAATCTCTGTGGGATCGACCCTTACTCACGTAAAGTATTACTTGGATGACTCAGTACACTTGCTGGTTAAGTTGAACGGAGTTGTGGAAAGAAAAATCTTCTCTAACAGTACCTGGAACTCATGTATCACAATTTCGTCCACCAACAGTCCAGTCCATCAGTTACCATCCCTGTTCTACAGGGTACAGTGAGACAGAGCTATCATTTCAAACCATCATATAGGAAGATTTGGATGGCAAAGTAGAAGGTAGTTGTGTAAATATATGGTGATTGAGAGGATTTCATATAACAAGGTGTCGCAATTGCTCCAAGAATTACAGAGTTGTTGTCTTGGCACTGTATGTGATCTAAGTACGGTACCGTTCTATGAGGGTCACATGATGGTGCGCGACTACTCCCAGTTTGATAAGGTGTTCTGGCCATACCCTCCTTGTATTGAAGCTTTCAAGCATTGTAAGCTCTTCGTTTTCGTTGACGTCACACACTTGTATGGCAAATTTGAGGGTATGTTGCTCATTGCAGTTGCATAAGACGGTAACAGTAACATCCTTCCTGTGGCATTTGCAATTGTCGAGTCGAAGACTACGGAATCATGGTCATTCTTCCTTACTAATCTGAGATGCCATGTGACACCACAAGAGGGACTTCTGATTATATTTGATAGATCCCAAGTGATCAAGGCCACATTTAGAGCCGATGAGAGCCTTGGAAGCGTTTTAGAGCATTCCATGCATATTGTGTCAGGTACATGGCTGCGAATTTCATGTATCATTTCAAGTCTGCCGAGGGCAAGTGATATCACATTAATACTGCTTATAGCCCTAGTAAGGCTGGGTATGAGTTGTACATGGATGCTTTAAGAATATTATCCCATGAGATGACAGACTGGGCCGGTAGATTTAACAAGAAAATATGGTTACAATATTGTGATATTGGTCGTCGATTTGGGCACATGACAACTAACCTCTTAAAGTGCATCAACACAATTCTGAAGCGTACACGATATTTACCAATTTCATCTATTGTGAGATACACGTATGAGAGACTGCAGTAGTTGTTCGTTTGCAAGGACAGGGAGGCACATGCTTAAATGGTAGTGGATAATCAATTTTTATAGTGGTTGCAGGCTACTATTGAAAAAAATAGAGAGGGAATCCCGAAGATGCGGGTTACGTACTATGACAGGAGGGCCTCACTGTTTGTGGTGGAGGAGTTAAGCTGTTTGAAGGTTGGAGCTAGGGTTCATTCCGTGTTTGATTGAGCTCGAGCACATGCGACTATGGGCTTTTCCAGTCACTTTATTTCCCCTGTCGTCATGCACTTGTTGCTTGTGGCACCGCAAGCCCTAAGTGGGGGAAGTATGTTCATCCAGTCTATTTGCAAGAGGATGTGTTCAAGATTTACGAGGTTGAGTTCCCACCGATTCCTAGTGAGAAGCTTTGGCTGGAGTGATACAGGATACGTTTATATCCTAATCCTGCCATGTGTAGAAAGGCAACCAGTAGACTAGTTTTCACATGGTTTCGTAACAATATGGATAAGGTGAAGCGCCAAGAGAAACGGTGTGGGCTATGCAGGCAACTCGGCCATACTCGGAGAGATTGTCCGAATCAACCCATAGATGATACTTAGTTCTTGTATGCCTTTTGGCTTATTTCAATTGATCTATTTGTGATATGTCCACCTATGAGATGGTTATCTTTATTTGTTGTGTTTACTTTGTTTCATACTTATCGACTGCAATTTCTGAATTAAAGAGCCTATTTTAAATTTTGTAATGATAATTTACATACAGTAACTAAATTAAGGCACACACGGTAACTACAGAAATTCATTACATAAAGTACATTACAAAAACACATAGTTAACTAACTAAAGATCAACGAATATGGTACTAATTTAACCGAGTAAATAAAGTACAGTAGAAAAACACAGACTGATTTTGGAACAAAACATACTGAGGTAGAATACATCATAAAGTACTAATAGAGTAAATAGCATGTAAAGCAGATTAACGATGGTGGTCACATGGGTAATGCAAGTGATGCCCAGTGCCACAAAATGGCAGTTGTGTCTGCCGAGATGGTCTACGACTTCCTGGGTCTAGAAGAGCCTGTGGATCCAATGGTACCTGTGCATGCGATGGTGACAGAGGTGGAGGTGGATGGTCTATGTATGACTGATTAAATGGTTGTGTCTAGTAGTGTGATGGCACTGACGGATACTGTGGCTGTGAGGGTAACCACGGAGGGGCAGTCATCAGTCGCCCATAGTCAACCAATGGAGGTGTAGTATACTGAAAACCTGGCCGAAGATCGGGTCCGTACGAGGTGCTAGCCCCCGGTGATATCTGAGGAACCCACACCGAGGTAGATGCAAGTGCCGATGAGAAATGTAGACCATGTGCGACACTCTACTCTCTGGCCGTGCGAAACTGCTCTGCTATATGGTGCATGGTCTGCTGGTCAGTTGTGCTAACCTGCAACACCTTATCAAACTGGATCTCATCCACCATGGATGTTTCATGACCACTCGACGAGGCACCCAAATCTACCCATCTAGGTGGAGCCGCAAATGGAACATCCTGATGCGTATGCAAGCCGGCCGATGGTGGTGGTGGTAAACCATCGTCTCCCTTTGGCATGTCGTCGTGATCTTCCTGCGGGGAAAACTCAACCTCTTTCTCAAACTCAATGTCTAGCCGCTCCCTACGGGGCCTAACCCGTTCCTTTTGAGGTGCCGCAGCTCCTCCAAGATCCCTAGCACCCCTCTTTCTCTGAGCTGGCCTCCGAGTGTCTGGTCAAACCTCCCTGCCACACCTACGATGATAAAGGACATCTTGGGGAAGGTGGAAGACCTTCCTAGGCTGACTGGGGGTAGGCTGTACATCATCAGAGAGGGTCAAAAGTTTGGAATTGTCTAGCACGTCCTCTCTAGACAGATGTCTAACCTAGCAGGCCTACCATTACCAACCCTAATACTCCAATGTAGGTCTTCATCCGTGAATGGCTGAATAGTGATCTTATGGCCCTCCTCAAACGAAACCCTAAATCCATCATACCACTTCTAAAGCCGAGTTGGCTAACACACGTCTTCTCCTTGTCCTGTGCTGATAAAAAACCTATCGACATTCACCGGGTCTCCATGCACTGGCTGCTCCCCTCCAAATTGGTGTTTCACCATATCAGTACATTGAAACTCCACAATATTGAAATAGACAAGGGGGACAACAGATATCTATGTCCCCCGTTTTGCATCCGCCCTCAACTAGTCCAAAGTAATGGCCTATAATGCAGGTCATGGTATGGCATTGAAAGGAACTGCACATCAAAGTGTTATAGACTCATCAGAAATAGTTCACTACGTAAGAGAGGTAAACGATTATAGTCAACTAAATAAACCAAATTGGCGTATCTCATTCAAAGGCAACCGATCTAATGTCGTACGGCATCGGAGGTCTCTCTATGTATGGTGGCCCCTACTCTGCTAGGACATCCCAATCAACCTATTCACATACGCAACCAGTCACGTTATCACACTCTATGGAAGAAAAAGTTTAGTTACATAAATGAAAAGGACAAAAAAGGTATACAAAAATAATTACCACATTGCTAAGGGAAAAGTCGGGATCTGCCTCTTAGGTGGACACCATACTGGCGGATTCAGTTCTTCATACTGGCGGAATGCACCTTTGATTTAGGTTACACTGTCCAGTTAGTTGAACTTCTTCAAAGAGCTCTTCTCAGAACAAAACTTTCAAACTCTAGTTTTCTCTCCTTAGTCCTGAATGAACAGAAAACCTTCTTTTAACTCCTTGCATGTTACTGGGTCCTTCTTCCAAGGTCAACATCTTGAGCCTTGAGCTTCACCAACTACAGATTCACTTTTTTTTCTTTAATCCTCAGAGTAGAAACTTTCCCTCTGACTTCCTCATCTTGACCGAAAGCCACAAAGCAGTAACCATAGAAATCTTCTCATGGTCAACTTGATCTTAGCCATAGAATAGCTACTTGGTCCCCAAGTATCACTTGTGACCGTAGATGTGAAACAGAATAGGGCAGAGAACCACTTTTTCTTGAATACCATTTTCGGATATAGCAGAGAGTTGAGAAGAAGAGAAGAAGATTTGATGCAAGAAAAATGAGATGGATTACCTTTGACCTAAGCTTGATTTGGTTTGGATTTTCTGATTTGATTTCTGTGTGTCAAGCTTTAACCTTTCTCTCTTTTGCTTCTTTGGTGTTTAGTTTGGTGAAGAAACTCCTTCTCTTTCTTACTTTTCTGAATGTTTGATTTGACTTGATTTGAGAGAGAGGAACGTTGCTTTGGTTGGAGCAATATGGTGGAAATTGAAAATCAAATTGGGCTTGGATCGGTTTGGTTCATGTAACCCATTTGGCCCATCTGATTTCTTTGGCTTCTATCTTTTGCTTTTGTTTGGGCTTTACCCATCAGCCTTGCTATATTGTCTTTATACCAATTTGGGCTGCTTGGATGAATTTGGCCTGCAACAAAAAATAAATAATTAGTAATATGCCATTAAAATTTGATCAACACTAATTATTTATTTTGCCCAAAAATAATGTTTGTCATCACTTAATTAATTTAGTCAATTTCTTAACTCAACAATCTCCCCCTTGATGACAAACATGATTTAAGCAATAATCAAAAGGAAGTGAATTTGAGTAAGGTTTAGAAAACTCCCTTTGATATTTTTCATTTGCTTTTATATTGCTCCCCCTTTCTTTTTCAGTATTAGCTCTCCCTGGATTTATGCTTTCCTCTTTGTCCCTGTTTCACATTATACTTAAAGAAAGCACAATAAAGGGCTATGTACAATATATCTTGTATAAGGAGTATCAACTTAGCAACATTACATAATCAGCCCAATCATCAAGCTAATACCATCAAACAGATTCAGCATGTGAGAGCAAGTATTAATGCAGCAAAAATTCAACATGCAAACCTATCTTATCCTATTGCTTCCTATTCTATTGCTATTACTCCCCCTTTTGTCATCAAGGGTGGATAATAAAATAGAACAACAAAAAATCTTGTATCCTGCAGAAAAGGAGTTAGAGCACGGATCAAAGTACTAATTAAACCGTCAAAAGTGCAGCAATATTAAGAGTTATTACAATCATCCAAAAAGAAACAGTTCAACTAGTTGCAAAAAAAAATTAAATAGAGTTCATGAGATAAAAAAGCAGTTTTCATCCCAAAAGGAGAGCAGCAGCAGCAGTTTTCATGAGACAAATCTTAGGCATCAGAACCATCCCCCTCCGAAGCAGCTTCCTCTTCAACATCGGTGGCAAAGTCTTCATCATTATTAATGTTATCAATGAATGTCATAAGCACAGCCACCCTATCCCTTGATTTCTTCAGAAAGTTCTCATGCTTGCTAGCTAGTTTCCTTTGCTCCTTGCTCATGGCAATAAAGTGATTTGATTGGGAGACAAACTCTTGAGCAACATCCTTAACCACATTTAGCAGAGCCGATTTCTTTCCGGTGGAGATGGACGTTCCCTCTGTAGAAGGAGCAGGAGAATCCTCAGGGACAAAATCATCATCTTCATCATCTAAGACAACTCTTTCAGATCTAGTGGGTCCTTTGTTCTGTTTCACTGAACCACCTCCCTTTAGAAATGAATGTCTATTTTCATATTTCTCATTTGTCAAGTCAACACCAAAATACTCAAAAATACAAGTTAGAAACATGCCATAAGGAAGAGCTTTGTCCTTTTCACTTCTAACAGAATCAAACATGTATCTAACCATCAAATATGCAAATGAAATTTCAGTTTTGGTGAGAATGGCATATAAAACAAGAGTGTCAGTGTATGAAACCCTTTGATATGAACCACTTTGAGGAAGTATAATGTGGTTGACCATTCGGTGCAACTAAGCACGTTCATATCCTAGGGCTTTGTGTGTGGGTGTAATGCCATCTATTAAGGAAACATGTTCATAAATACTAGCCAGGGCATCATTGTAAGAAATACCAACTCCTTCATCCCACTTAACTGACGTGTATGCACAAGGCCCAACATCAGTATACTTCAAAGCTTCACTGATGGTCTCATTGTTTAAAATGATATCTCGGCCCTTGACATACGAATGAGCGGTGCCTTCATAATAGGTCATGTTTCCATAAAACTCTTTGACCAACAATGGATAAACAGGTTTTTTGATGTCAAAAAGGTGATTCCAGTCCAGAAAAATTAAGTTGTCAACAAAAGGAAAACCTTTTCTTTTCAAAGATGGCAGATCAGCAAGAAATGAAGAGCATAGGGTACAATACTGGATGACTCCCTCAAAAAAATCATTATTCATGGCAGATTTGAATCTATAGGGGTTATAGTTTGAATGAGCGGTCATAAAATGGGCTTTGTGATCAAATGGTCCAATTTCTGGTTCTTTAACATTTTTGAGAGGGACTCGAGTGTTACCTCTCTGTGAACGCACAGGAACTGACCTTGCCCTGGGTTGTTGTGGCTCAAGAACAGGTACCTCCGTCGCCTGATGCTTCCCTTTGGATGAGGATGGCTTTGAAGAGCCAGGTTTTGAAGAGGCAGGTTTGGAAGGCGTCGCCTTTGGTGGTGGAGTTGGTTTGGCCGAGGCAGGGAACCTTGGAGTGTTCTTGGTTCGAGCCATGGGGTCACAGTGAGGAGGAGAGGTAGGAGGAGAAGGAGAAGGGGTAAAGGTCCGGTCTTGAGAGCGAGTGGAAGGCTTTGTGGGTAGCTTGTAAATCTTCTCATGAGGAGCCCTTTTAGCAATGGTTTTCTTCCTCATTTGGTTAGTTTCAATATTTTGAGGGAAGGCAAGCAGTAAAGTGAGTGGGAAGAAACCGAAGAGTGTGTGGAGAAGTTATGGAGGGAGGAGAGGGAGTGTTGGTAACCGTACCCAAAAGCAAATTTCCAAAACCATGCAACTGCATCACCATTTGAAAAGACTTGAAAAGACATGACCTCATAAAAGAAAGATTTGATTTGGTTTGAAAATTTATTTTAAATTTTCAAAGTCTTTGAAAAACAAATCACATTGAAAATCCCTTTTTGGACAAAAAAGAACGCACAGGCCACTAAAATTTTAACAAAAAATTTGTAACATTCATGTTTGGGCCTTGAAGTGATTTGGATTTAATGAAACACATTTGGACCACTCTTGATCTGAATATTTAAGTTGGCCCAGATTGAGTTTCACTTGAAACAAGCCCAGATCACACTGTCTTGAAGAAAATTTTCATCGCCTGCCCAGAATTGTCTCATACCTGTTCATGAGACAAAAAGCTCCAGCAAATACATCATCACTTTTCAAATAAGGAATCATAACACAAAAATCCTAGACAAGTCCTAAGCATGCAGAATCTCTCCTCAGCTAATGGTTTTGTAAAAATATCTGCTAATTGCTCCTCTGATTTGACAAATTGAATGCAAATATCCCCCTTTTGGACATGTTCTCTTATTGAGTGAAATTTCACTTCAATATGCTTAGTTCTAGAGTGCAAAACTGGATTTTTAGAAATATTGATGGCACTCATATCATCACACATTAAGGAAATATTTTCAGCATTTAACTTGTAATCAGCAAGCTGTGTTTTTAACCATAAAAGCTGAGAACAACAAGAAGAAGCAGCTATATACTCAGCCTCTGCAGTGGATAAGGCCACTGTTGGTTGCTTCTTACTTGACCAAACATTTAAGGACTTTCCAAGGAAGCAACATAAACCAGAAGTGCTCCTTCTATCTATTCTGTCACCAGCAAAATCTGCATCACAATAACCAACTACAGAAAAATCATCAAATCTGCATCACAATAACCAACTGCAGAAAAATCATCAATCTTAGGATACCAGAGACCAAAATTGGATGTGCTGTGAACATATCTAATGATCCTTTTAACTGCTAAAAGATGTGACTCTTTAGGTTTGGATTGGAACCTAGAACACAATCCAACACTTTGTACAATATCGGGTCTAGAGGAAGTTAGATACATAAGAGAACCGATCATCCCTCTATACCTAGTCTCATCAACATCTTTCTCAATTTCTCCCTTATCTAATTTAGAATTAGGATCTTTCTCAGTTTCTCCCTTATCTAATTTGGAATTAGGATGCATGGGAGTTCCCATGGGTTTGGCATTTTCCATACCAAATTTCTTAACTAATTCCTTGGCATACTTTTCTTGATGAATGAAAATACCGTTTTCAGTTTGTTTAATTTGCAGCCCAAGGAAAAAATTAAGTTCACCTATCATACTCATGTCAAATTCGCTTGTCATGAGCTTTCCAAATTCAGTACAAAGGGATTCATTTGCTGATCCAAAAATAATGTCATCAACATATATTTGGACTAAAATAAAAGAATCAATAGAGTCCTTGATAAATAGAGTTGTATCAGTGGTGCCTCTTTAAAAACCATTTTTCAAAAGAAAAGAACTAAGTCTCTCATACCAAGCTCTTGGAGCTTGTCTTAAACCATAAAGTGCATTTGAAAGCTTGAAAACATGGTTTGGAAATTTTTTATTTTCAAAACCAGGAGGCTACACCACATACACTTTTCTATCTATGATACTATTAAAAAATACACATTTTATATCCATTTGAAAAAGTTTAAAACCACGATGGGCAACATATGCAAGGAGAAGCCTTATAGCTTCCATTCGAGCCACTGGTGCAAAGAATTCATCAAAATCTATTCTTTCCTCTTGATCATATCATTAAGCCACCGATCTTTCCTTATTTCTAGCTATGCTTTCATCTTCACCCAATTTGTTCCTAAAAATTCACTTAGTGCCCATCACCTTCTTCGCAATTGGATCGGGTATAAGTGTTCACACTTGATTCTTCTCAAATTGTTGTAACTCTTCTTCCATGGCTTTGATCTAAGAAGGATCACCAAGAGTTTCATTTATATTTTGGAGCTCAATTTGAGAAAAAAATGTCAAATTATTTTCTTTCGTTGCTCTTCTAGAAGATGATCTAGTGGTGATGCCTTATGAGGGGGCCCCTACGATGAACTTTTGAGGATAATTCTTTAGAAATCTCCACTCTTGGGATCTTGGGAATTTAGGAACAGAATCGGGCATGGTTGGTTCATTGATACTAGTATTCGCAGAAAATTCACCAATTGCAGGAGATAAAATAAAATTGTCTCCAACAAAAATTGTCTACAATAGCAGATTCAGGGATAAAATATACAGATTCAGATTTTTCTTGATCTTGAGCTTCACTCATGATGTCCTCCACTTGGTTACCTGCATCACCATCTTCCAGAATACTTGGAACAAAATTAGAATAACAAAATGTAATGTGTATGATTTTCTCAACGGACCTAGAGTCTTTGTGGAACATTCTAAAGGCTTTGTTAGAAGTTGAGTATCTAACAAAAATACATTCATACGACTTTGGATCAAACTTTCCCAAATGATCTTTTGTATTTAACACAAAACACTTACATCCAAAGACATGAAAGTATTTAAGATTTAGAGGGGTTCCTTTTCAAAGCTCATAAAGGATTCTCTTCAAAAACTTCCTAGTTATTGTTCTATTTAGAATATAACTTATTGTGCTCGCAGCTTTAGCCCATAGAAATTTAGGTACATCACTTTCACAAATTATTTCTTTAGTCATTTTTTGAAAGCTTCTATTTCTTCTTTTCACAGCACCATTTTGTTGTCAGATTCTAGGACAAGAGAAATTGTGTTATATACCTAATTCATCACAAAATGATTCAAAATGTTGATTTACAAATTTTTTACCATGATCACTTCTAATAAAAGCAATTCTTAAATCCTTTTCATTTTGAACCTTTTTGGAGAAAATACTAAAAGTTGAAAAAATATCATTTTTGTGAGCTAGAAAGAACACCCTACCAAATCTAGTGTAGTCATCAACCACAACCAAACCAAAGTGTTTGTCTCCTAGACTTTGAGTTCTAGTGGGACCAAAAAGATCAATGTGTAGCAACTCCAAAGGTATTTTAATTGAGATATCTTCCTTTAACTTGAAAGAACTTTTGGTTTGTTTACTCATTTGACAACTATCACAAGTGATGTATTTATCAAATTTAATTTTAGGAAGACTTCTAACTAATTCCTTCTTTATAAGCTTGGAGATTTGAAATATGCTTGCATGTCTTGGCTAATACTCAAAAGATTGTGCTTTAAACCACAAACTAAAAGCACATCATCAATGAAAGTAGATTGCTCATTACCTACTTTTCCAACTACAATGATTTTACCTTTGCCATCATCTCCAAAGGTCACAAAACCTCCGTCATACTTATTTAGTTTGATGAAGTAGGTTGACATTCCAGTCATGTGCCTTGAACATCCACTATCCATGTACCACATGTCCTTTTTGTTCTTGGATGCTAGGCAAATCTGCATGATGAGTTTCAGGTAGTCTTAGGTATCCAAATTAATTTGGATCCTTTGAAGTTAATCCATCTTGGTTGCCCAAGTGCATTGAAATCACAAACAACATTGTAGACCTTGTTTCCTACAACTCTCTTTTCAATGAAGCATTGTGCATATGAGTGACCAAATTTTTTGCAATTAACACAATGATTTTCTGGTGTGTGTCGCTGAAATTGAGATGAATTATATTGCTTGAAATGATTAAATGGTTGGAATTTTCTGGTTTTTGGAGGAGAAGCATTTCTTTTGATAAACTGATTTTTGTTATAATTATTCGTCTTTGCAAAAATGTTTTCACCAGAATTTTTTTGAATATTTTTACCTTTCGAAAATAAGGTTTTGTTGTAAAATGGTGGTTTCTAATGACAAGTCATCATATACCCATTTTTCAAGCTAATTTCACTTGTTTTGTTAGCATTTATGCACTTTCTTGCATCCTAAGTAAGTGATTTGGAGTGAAAATGCATAACTTCTTTAAATCAAGCAACCACCATGAAATTAATGTTAAATCATGAGGTTTAAGCTAATTTTAATTGAATTTTAATTGATTTATAAGCCTCTTGAATTTAGTGATACTTGGAGTGTTGTTTTGGTTTATTATAGGTGAAGAAAAGAAAAGAAAAGGAAAAGCGTGGCCTAAGAAGTGTGACCTAAGGAAAGGAAAGCGTGGCCAAAGCCATATGAAGCGTGCCGCATGCTAAGGGGGAGGTAACATTGCCCTCCACAAGGGCAGACTGCCCTCTAGGAGGGCAACATAAGAAAACCAAGAAGAGAAGGCAACTCTGCTCTGCCCACTACAAGGGCAGAGCACAAAATGTGCCTTGGGACCAAGAGAAAGAGAACCTTGCCCTGCCCTTGTGGAGGGCAGAATCGGGCTCTCTAAGGAAGAAATTCAAGGGAAAAATGTCACCCATGCATGCTACAAGGTTCGAACAAGGAACCATGAGGAAGCCAAGAACTAAGGTTGATTGCCGTGCCAAGAAACCAAGGAAATTAATGGAAGATGTGTCCCAGCCGTGTTTCGAACACGGGACAAGCAAGGAGAGAATTCTGCCCTGCCCTTGGCGCAGGCAGGGCAGCATTTTGTGTGTGGCGCACCAAGAAGCAAATCTGGCGCACCATGGGACGTTCCTGGCAGCATCTGGCGCACCATGGGACGTTCTTGGCAGCATCTGGCGCACCACGACCCTCTCCTGGCAGCACCACAACTTTCTGCCCTGCCCTTGGCGCGGGCAGGGCAGTGTTTTGCATTCCTGGCGCACCACGCTCGTCCCTGGCGCACCAATCTTCGACCCTGGCAGCACTTGGCGCACCAACTCTTCGATCTGGCCGCACCAACTCGCACCAAACTCGCACCAACACGCACCAAGGCCGCACCAACCTCATGCACCATGCACCAAATTTCTGCCCTGCCCTCCACAAGGGCAGGGCAGCCTCCTGGGAGTGACTTTTAATGGGCCAAAAATTCAAATTAAAAATCCATTTGAATTCATTTCTTCACCAAATCAAAAGCCCATCCAAATCCCAAAATCCAAGAATAGAAAGTGTATAAATAGAAGCTAGTTTGATGTAATTAGGA
>NC_029774.3:94394989-94395505 GCF_000817695.3 Arachis duranensis | reverse complement strand
AGATTCTTCTTCTTCATTTGAGTCATTCTCAAGATCCTCCCAGGTTGCCATGAGTACTCTCTTCTTTTCTTTCTTTCCTTTGTCCTCCTTTTTGAGCTTTGGGCAGTTTGACTTGAAGTGTCCAGTTTCCTTGCAATGATGACACGTCACCTTGCTCAAGTCTATCTTTTGCTCCTTTGAACTTGAACCTTTGTATTTGCCCTTGCTTTTCATCATCCTTCTAAATTTCCTAGCAAAAAATAAAAGCTCATCATCTGAAATACCATCACTAGACTCACTCTCTTTCGGTTCTATTTGTGACTTGAGGGCTATTCCCTTTTTCTTTGAGTCTGTGTTTGTGTGTGTGGCTTCATAGGCAAGGAGTTTTCCTCTCAGCTCATCATAGGTTATGGGACTTATATTGTTACTCTCTGTTAGGACAGTGGCAGTGTTTTCCCACTCTTTTGTGAGGCTTCTAAGGAGTTTTCTCACCAAGGTTTGTTCTGCATAGTTTGTACCCATAGCATCAAGGTTGTT
>NC_029774.3:94393505-94394796 GCF_000817695.3 Arachis duranensis | reverse complement strand
TCTTGCATCTAGACACCTTCCGGTATTCTTCAAAGCTGATAGCACAGTGAAGAAGGTTGATTGCTTTAGCGTTCAGCTCTATCTTCTTCTTATCATCTTCATTTTATTCAGCTTCTTCTTTTGGAGTCACCACTCCATCAGCACTTGTTTTTGTTGGAATCTTTGGACCGCTCACAACGATCTTCCATAGGTTGTAGTCAATGGATTGGATGAAGATCCTTATCCTTTCTTTCCAGTAGGAATAGTTCTTCCCATTGAAGAAAGGTGGTCGGTTGTTTAACTGACCTTCAGTGAGGGTGTAGGCAACTGTGGTTGTGCCCAAGTTGTTCGCCATTGGATCTTTGCTCCAAGCGGTTAAGCTTGATTCTTGAGACCTTAGCTCTTGATACCAATTGAAGGTTGTGGTAGGCTTAGAGAAGGGGGGGTTGAATCTATGCCTTCCTTTTAAGTTGCTGTTATGAACCTTTTTAAGCAAAATTACAATTCTGATTCTGTTTGAACTCAGCAGCAGAAATTTATGAGACAATTTATTTTTGTCTCATGAATATCAGAAAACAGAACTTAGAAGAGAAGAGAAAAGAGAACACCAGCATATATCCTGGTTCGGTTGCCTTGTGCTATGCAACCTACATCCAGTCTCCTCCACAATTATGGAGGAATTTCACTATAGTTAACAAAATTACATACACCAATTTCACTCTCAAGTTCTATTCTAACTTGATATTGGCTATGCTAACTCCTAACTATTCACCCTTAGTGCTAACCCAACTAAGAAAGGGATATCAAACAGGTATAAGATACAAGACACTTAGCTATTGATGAGCGAATAATTTATACGCTTTTTGGCATTGTTTTTAGGTAGTTTTTAGTAAGTTTGAGCTACTTTTAGGGATGTTTTCATTAGTTTTTATGTTAAATTCACATTTCTGGACTTTACTATGAGTTTGTGTGTTTTTCTGTGATTTCAGGTAAATTCTGGCTGAAATTGAGGGACTTGAGCAAAACTCTAAAAAAGGCTGACAAAAGGACTGCTGATGCTGTTGGAATCTGACCTTCCTGCACTCGAAATGGATTTTCTGGAGCTACAGAACTCCAATTGGCGCGCTCTTAACGGCGTTGGAAAGTAGACATCCAGAGCTTTCCAGAAATATATAATAGTCCATACTTTGTTCGGAAATTGACGACGTAACTTGGCGTTGAACGCCAAGTACATGCTGCTGTCTGGAGTTAAACGCCAGAAAAACGTCATGATCCGGAGTTGAACGCCCAAAACACGTCATAACCTGAAGTT
>NC_029774.3:94393130-94393446 GCF_000817695.3 Arachis duranensis | reverse complement strand
ATGGCCATTCGGCCATGCCTGAACCTTTTACTTATGTATTTTCAACAGTGGAGTTTCTGCACACCATAGATTAAGGGTGTAGAGCTCTGCTGTACCTCAGGTTTCAACACAATCACTATTACTTTTTATTCAATTCTCTTTTATTCTTATTCCAAGATATACGTTATACTTAACTTGATGAAAGTGATGATCCGTGACACTCATCATCATTCTCACCTCTGAACGCACGTGACTGACAACCACTTCCGTTCTACCTTAGGCTGGGCGCATATCTCTTAGATTCCCCAACAGAATCTTCGTGGTATAAGCTAGATAG
>NC_029774.3:94392680-94393002 GCF_000817695.3 Arachis duranensis | reverse complement strand
TCGGTATTGAATGACTGTGACGAGCTTCAAACTCCTGAAGGCTGGGCGTTAGTGACAAACGCAAAAGAATCAATGGATTCTATTCCAACCTGATTGAGAACCGACAGATGATTAGCCGTGCTGTGACAGAGCATAGGAATGTTTTCATTGAGAGGATGGGATGTAGCCATCAACCAAGGGTGATGCCTCCAGACGATTAGCCGTGCAGTGACAGCGCATATGATCATTTTCCCGAGAGGAATGAAAGTAGCCACCGATGATGGTGATGCCCTACATACAGCTTGCCATGGAAAGGAGTAAGAAGGATTGAAGGAAGAGTGAG
>NC_029774.3:94391778-94392482 GCF_000817695.3 Arachis duranensis | reverse complement strand
ACCATAGCTTGCTTCATACCAACAATCTCTGTGGGATCGACCCTTACTCGCGTAAGGTTTATTACTTGGACGACCCAGTACACTTGCTGGTTAGTTGAACGGAGTTGTGAATTCAACTGGTGCCACAATAATGATTTCATACAAGTACAAAAGAATATGGATCACAATTTCGTCCACCAAGTTTTTGGCGCCGTTGCCGGGGATTGTTCGAGTATGGACAACTGACGGTTCATCTTGTTGCTCAGATTAGGTAATTTTCTTTTCAAAAATTTTTTCAAAATTTTTCTTTTCTTTTTCGTTTTTCCAAACTTTATTTTCGAAAAAATTAATAAAAATCCAAAAAAAATTAGAAAATCATAAAAATAAAAAATATTTTGTGTTTCTTGTTTGAGTCTTGAGTCAATTTTTAAGTTTGGTGTCAATTGCATGCTTTAAAAAACTTGTCTTGCATTTTCGAAAATCTCATGCATTCATAGTGTTCTTCATGATCTTCAAGTTGTTCTTGACAAGTCTTCTTGTTGATCTTGATGTTTTATTGTTTTGTGTTGTTTGTTGTTTTTCATATGCATTTTTTGTTTGTTAGAGTCCATGCATTAAAGATTTCTAAGTTTGGTGTCTTGCATGTTTTCTTTGCATAAAAAATTTTTCAAAATTATGTTCTTGATGTTCATCATGATCTTCAAAGTGTTCTTGGTGTTCATCTT
>NC_029774.3:94389378-94391608 GCF_000817695.3 Arachis duranensis | reverse complement strand
TTTTCCCTCCAAATTTTCGAAATTTTGGGTTGACTTGGTCAAAAATTTTTAAAAATTAGTTGTTTCTCACAAGTCAAGTCAAAATTTCAATTTTTAAAAATCTTATCTTTTCAAAATCTTTTTCAAAAATTATATCTTTTTCATTTTTTTTCTATTTTTTCGAAAATTCCAAAAATCTTTTTCAAAATATTTTCAAAATCTTTTTCCTATCTTTACATCTAATTTTCAAAAATTAGCTAACAATTAATGTGATTGGTTCAAAAATTTAAAGTTTGTTACTTTCTTGTTAAGAAAGGTTCAACCTTTAAGTTCTAGAATCTTATCTTGTAGTTTCTTGTTAGTTAAGTAATTTTTAAAAAAAAATTTAATCTTTTTCAAAATATCTTCTTCTTAAAAATCTTATCTTTTATCTTATCTTTTTCAAAAATTTTATCTTTTTCAAAATTTGATTTCAAAATATCTTATCTAACTTCTTTTCTTCTTAACTTTTCAAAATTTGATTTCAAATCTTTTTCAATCAACTAACTAACTTTTTGTTTGTTTCTTATCTTTTTCAAAACCACCTAACTACTTTTCCCTCTCTAATTTTCGAAAATTCTCCCTCTCTTTTTCAAAAATTCTTTTTAATTGTTTTAAATTTTAATTTTAATCATATCTTATCTTTAATTTTCAAAAATTACTAACCCCTATTTAAAAATTATTTTCGAATTCTCTCCCTCTTCTCTTCTTCTATTTAATTAATTATTTACTAACACTTCTCTTCACCTCTCTCCATCTAAATATCCGAACCCACTCTCCTTCACTCTTCTCCCCTTTCTTCTTCTACTAACATAAAGGAATCTCTATACTGTGACATAGAGGATTCCTCTTCCTTTTCTTGTTTTCTTCTCTTTCATATGAGCAGGAACAGGGAAAAAGGCACTCTTGTTGAAATTGATCCAGAACCTGAAAGGACTCTGAAGAGAAAATTAAGAGAAGCTAAATTACAACAATCCAGAAACAACCTTTCAGAAATTTTCGAACAAGAGAAGGAGATGGCAGCCAAAAATAATAATAATGCAAGGTTTGCTGTAAGAGACAGAGCTAGAATATGGTTGGATTCGCAACCTAAGGATAGCCTGGACTCCTGGGATAAGCTGGTCACTGCCTTCTTGGATAAATTCTTTCCTCCTCAAAAGCTAAGCAAGCTGAGAGTGGATGTTCAAACCTTCAAACAAAAAGATGGTGAATCCCTCTATGAAGCTTGGGAAAGATACAAGCAGCTGACCAAAAGGTGTCCATCTGACATGTTTTCAGAATGGACCATATTAGATATATTCTATTATGGTCTCTCTGAATTTTCAAAAATGTCACTGGACCATTCTGCAGGTGGATCTATTCACCTAAAGAAAACGCCTGAAGAGGCTCAAGAACTCATTGACATGGTTGCAAACAACCAATTCATGTACACTTCTGAGGGGAATTCCGTGAATAATGGGATACCTCAAAAGAAAGGAGTTCTTGAAATTGATGCTCTAAATGCCATATTGGCTCAGAACAAAGTGTTGACTCAGCAGGTCAACATGATCTCTCAAAATCTGAATGGATGGCAACATGCATCCAACAGTACTAGAAAGGCAGCTTCTGAAGAAGCTTATGATCCTGAGAACCCTGCCATGGCAGAGGTTAATTACATGGGTGAACCTTATGGAAACACCTATAACTCATCATGGAGAAATCATCCAAATTTCTCATGGAAAGATCAACAAAAGCCTCAACAAGGCTTTAACAATGGTGGACGCACTAGGCTGAGCAATAGCAAGCCATATCCATCATCTTCTCAGCAACAGACAGAGAATTCTGAACAAAACACTCCTAATTTAGCCAATATAGTCTCTGATCTGTCAAAGGCCACTTTCAGTTTCATGAATGAAACAAGATCCTCCATCAGAAATCTAGAGGCACAAGTAGGCCAGCTGAGTAAGAAAGTCATTGAAACTCCTCCCAGTATTCTCCCAAGCAACACAGAAGAGAATCCAAAAGGAGAGTGCAAGGCCATTGATGTGATCAATGTGGCCGAATGCACAAGGGAGGAGGAGGACGAAAATCCTAGTGAGGAAGACCTCCTGGGATGTCCTTCAAGCAAGAAGGAGTTTCCCATTAAGGATCTAAAAGAATCTGAGGCTCATATAGAGACCATAGAGATTCCATTAAATCTCCTTCTGCCATTCATGAGCTCTGAAGACTATTC
>NC_029774.3:94388311-94389231 GCF_000817695.3 Arachis duranensis | reverse complement strand
AAATTCTTAATACCCTGTACCATAGGCACCATGACCTTTGAAAAGGCTCTATGTGATCTGGGGTCAGGGATAAATCTTATGCCACTCTCTGTAATGGAGAAGCTGGGGATTATTGAGGTACAACCTGCCTTGTTCTCATTACAATTGGCAGATAAGTCATTGAGACAAGCTTATGGAATAGTAGAAGACGTGTTAGTAAAGGTTGAAAGCCTTTACATCCCTGCTGATTTCATAATCTTAGACACTAGGAAGGAAGAGGATGACTGCATCATCCTTGGAAGACCTTTCCTAAGCACAGCAGGAGCTGTAATAGATGTTAACAGAGGAGAATTAGTCCTTCAATTGAATGGGGACTACCTTGTGTTTAAGACCCAAGGCTGTTCTTCTTTAACAATGGAGAGGAAGCATGAAAAGCTTCTCTCAGTACAGAGTCAAACAGAGCCCCCACAATCAAACTCTAAGTTTGGTGTTGGCAGACACAGTCAAACTCTAAGTTTGGTGTTGTGAGGCCACAACCAAACTCTAAGTTTGGTGTTCAGACCCTATATCCAAACTCTAAGTTTGGTGTTGGGACTACACAAACATTGACCTGATCACCTTGTGGCTCCATGAGAGCCACTGTCAAGCTATGGACATTAAAGAAGCGCTTGTTGGGAGGCAACCCAATTTTATTTATCTAATCTTTATTTTATTCTATTTTGTTGTTATTTTGTGTTTTATTAGGTACATGATCATGAGGGGTCACGAAAAAATCATAAAAATTAAAAACAGAATCAAAAACAGCAGAAGAAAAAATTCACACCCTGGAGGACGCACAGGCTAGCGTTCAACCCCAGTAAGATGCATCTAGCCGGCGTTCAACATCAGAACAGAGCATCATTCTGGCACTGAACGCCAGAAACAAGCAACATTCTGGCGCT
>NC_029774.3:94387723-94388223 GCF_000817695.3 Arachis duranensis | reverse complement strand
TAACAAGCATGAAACTGGCGTTCAACGCCAGAAACATGCTTTACATGGGCGTTGAATGCCCAGAACGTGCACCAATGGGCGTTTAAACGCCAAAATGGTGTGCAAAGGCATTTTACATGCCTATTTGGTGCAGGGATGGAATTCCTTGACACCTCAGGACCTGTGGACCCCACAGGATCACCTCAGGATCTGTGGACCCCACAGGATCCCCACCTACTATATTCCCACCTTACCTCATAATCCTATTTTTGTGATTACTCTTCCCCATGTCACACTTCCCAACAACTCTCACCAATCACCTCAATTCCTCTTCCCAATTACCCCATTCACCACTCACATCAACCCACTCTTCCCCATAAACCCCACCTACCTTCAAAAATTCAAACAATTTTCCCACCCATTCCCACCCTAATGACCGAATCCACACTACCCCCTCTCCCTATAAATACCCTTCCATTCTACTTCATTTTCACACAACACAACCCCTTCTTCTTCACCTA
>NC_029774.3:94386889-94387340 GCF_000817695.3 Arachis duranensis | reverse complement strand
CATCTCCAATGAACTCTACAAAATAGCCGATAAGTCCTCCACCATGGCAAGGCTAGCTTTTCCTCACTTTATTTGCCATCTATGTTACTCAGCTGGAGTTATCATAGAAAGAGATATCCCCATTGAAGAGGATAAGCCCATCACCAAGAAGAGGATGGAGCAAGCAAGAGAGACCATGCACGGTTCTCAAGAGATGCATGAGGAAGCTCATCATCAAGAAATCCTTGAGATGCCTCAAGGGATGCACTTTCCTCCCAACAATTATTGGGAGCAACTCAACACCTCCTTAGAAGATTTGAGCCACAATGTGGAACAATTAAGGGTGGAACATCATGAGCACTCCATCATTCTCCAAGAAATAAGAGAAAACCAAAGAGCAATGAGGGAGGAGCAACAAAGGCAAGGAAGGGACATAGAAGAGCTTAAGGACATCATTGGTCCTTCAAGAAGA
>NC_029774.3:94384883-94385754 GCF_000817695.3 Arachis duranensis | reverse complement strand
AAAACTCTGATAGGAGGCTGACAAAGGACTGCTGATGCTGTTGGAATCTGACCTCTCTGCACTCAAAATGGATATTTTCTGGAGCTACAGAACTTCAAATGGCGCGCTCTTAACGGCGTTGGAAAGTAGACATCCAGAGCTTTCCAGCAATATATAATAGTTCATACTTTGTTCGGAAATTAACAACGTAACTTGGCGTTGAACGCCAAGTACATGCTGCTATCTAGAGTTAAACGCCAGAAAAACGTCATGATCCGGAGTTGAACGCCCAAAACACGTCATAACCTGGAGTTTAACGCCAAGAAAGGCCTTCACACGTGAAAAGCTTTAGTCTCAGCCCCAGCACACACCAAGTGGGCCCCAGAAGTGGATTTCTGCACCAATTATCTTAGTTTATTCATTTTCTGTAAACCTAGGGCACTAGTTTACTATTTAAACAACTTTTAGAGACTTATCTTGTACCTCATGACATTTTCAGATCTGAATTACATTTGACAGTTTAATCTCTTGACTGTTTAGCCTTTGATTATTCGGTCTCTTGATCACTCAAGGGGGCTGGCCATTCGGCCATGCCTGAACCTTTTACTTATGTACTTTCAACAGTGGAGTTTCTGCACACCATAGATTAAGGGTGTGGAGCTCTGCTGTACCTCAAGTTTCAACACAATCACTATTACTTTTTATTCAATTCTCTTTTATTCTTATTCCAAGATATACGTTATACTTAACTTGATGAATGTGATGATCCGTGACACTCATCATCATTCTCACCTCTGAACGCACGTGACTGACAACCACTTCCGTTCTACCTTAGGCTGGGCGCATATCTCTTAGATTCCCCAACAGAATCTTCGTGGTATAAGCTAGATAG
>NC_029774.3:94376888-94384642 GCF_000817695.3 Arachis duranensis | reverse complement strand
CAACCGGTGATTAGCCGTACTGTGACAGAGTGCGTGAGCATTAGTTTTCACTGCGAGAATGGGATGTAGCCATCAACCAAGGGTGATGCCTCCAGACGATTAGCCGTGCAGTGACAGCGCATATGATCATTTTCCCGAGAGGATTGAAAGTAGCCACCGATGATGGTGATGCCCTACATACAGCTTGCCATGGAAAGGAGTAAGAAGGATTGAAGGAAGAGTGAGTAGTGAAGTAGAGTTTCAAGAGGAGCACAGCATCTCCATACACCTATCTGAAATTCTCACTATTGATTTACATAAGTATTTCTATCCCTTTTTATTTTCCAATTATTATTAATTTTCGAAAACCCATAAACCAATTTATTCTGCCTAACTGAGATCTACAAGGTGACCATAGCTTGCTTCATACCAACAATCTCTGTGGGATCGACCCTTACTCACGTAAGGTTTATTACTTGGACGACCCAGTACACTTGCTGGTTAGTTGAACGGAGTTGTGAATTCAACTGGTGCCATAATAATGATTTCATACAAGTACAAAAGAATATGGATCACAATTTCGTCCACCAGCTATCCTAAAGAAATATGAAAATAACTCTAGGCTTTTCTCTCAAGTGTATCTCTCAGCTTTTTTCCACTCATGGCTTTTTCTTAAGCTTTCTCACTTTGCCTTTTCTCTCAAGAAATTACAGAAAGATAAGCTTAGAAAAGTACATTACAGTCAGTAAAAACATGAAGGAGATTGACTACATCAACAGCCTCTGTGCTATGCGAAAAACCGGATAAGCAAGCCTCTGATTCAGTTCTTCATACTGGCGGAATGCACCTTTGATTTAGGTTACACTGTCCAGTTAGTTGAACTTCTTCAAAGAGCTCTTCTCAGAACAAAACTTTCAAACTCTGGTTTTCTCTCCTTAGTCCTGAATGAACAGAAAACCTTCTTTTAACTCCTTGCATGTTACTGGGTCCTTCTTCCAAGGTCAACATCTTGAGCCTTGAGCTTCACCAACTACAGATTCACTTTTTTTTCTTTAATCCTTAGAGTAGAAACTTTCCCTCTGACTTCCTCATCTTGACCGAAAGCCACAAAGCAGTAACCATAGAAATCTTCTCATGGTCAACTTGATCTTAGCCATAGAATAGCTACTTGGTCCCCAAGTATCACTTGTGACCGTAGATGTGAAACAGAATAGGGCAGAGAACCACTTTTTCTTGAATACCATTTTCGGATATAGCAGAGAGTTGAGAAGAAGAGAAGAAGATTTGATGCAAGCAAAATGAGATGGATTACCTTTGACGTATGCTTGATTTGGTTTGGATTTTCTGATTTGATTTCTGTGTGTCAAGCTTTTACCTTTCTCTCTTTTGCTTCTTTGGTGTTTAGTTTGGTGAAGAAGCTCCTTCTCTTTCTTACTTTTCTGAATGTTTGATTTGACTTGATTTGAGAGAGGGGGACGTTGCTTTGGTTGGAGCAATATGGTGGAAATTGAAAATCAAATCGGGCTTGGATCGGTTTGGTTCATGTAACCCGTTTGGCCCATCTGATTTCTTTGGCTTCTATCTTTTACTTTTGTTTGGGCTTTACCCATCAGCCTTGCTATATTGTCTTTATACTATTTTGGGCTGCTTGGATGAATTTGGCCTGCAACAAGAAATAAATAATTAGTAATATGCCATTAAAATTTGATCAACACTAATTATTTATTTTGCCCAAAAATAATGTTTGTCATCACTTAATTAATTTAGTTAATTTCTTAACTCAACAGAATGTAAATTGCTTGAATTTTAAATGGCAAGAAACTTAAATTGCTTGAAAAGTAAATTGCAGGAAATGTAAATGGAGATTGGGTGCTGGGAAATTAAAGAATCAATAAACTCAAAGCAATTAAATGAACTCAAGGCAATTAAAATGAAGAACAATCAGAGAACAATATTCATTAGGGATTGGAGATATCATAATCCACAATGAATCAAATGGGTCTCAACTCCTATCTGAATCATATGAGTAGATCTATGGTAGATTGAAATTGATTGGATCCCAATTCCTTGGCAATCCAATCTCTCTAATCATAATCAATCTTTCTAATTCCTTGATCTAATTGTCATGAGAAGAGGTTAAGTACATGTCTCTCATCCATCAGCCACACTAACTCTCAGGATCTCAATTTCTCTCGAATGGTGTTAATCAAGAGAGTAGTGAATGATAGAGCCTCAATTCTAATGCTCATTATTCTCCTTTCGATGCTCACACAAGCATTCACAGATTCAAACCCCCTTCTGGAGTGAATGAATCATCAATCAAAATAGAGGATATTCAATAGCTACCCAAACGGATTGAGAAGAAGAAGAAGTTCACTCAATCATGTGAATTATAATAGAGCTCCTCCCCTAATGAAGTGGGATCAATGGATCATCGCTCTAAGAACAAGTGCAAAAGATTTAAATTGCTTGAAAGTAAATCAGGCTCAAAGTAAACTCAAATGTAAATTGCAGAAGAGTAGAGATGCAGGAAATTGAAATTGCACTAGAGAAATTAGATTCAATACAAGTTGAAATGTACAATTTCAGAAAATAGAAAGTGTATCAACTATGTTAAGCTCTTTGGAGTCTCTAATCCTCAAAGAGAGCTTTGGAGTCTCTAATCCTCCAGCCTGAGCCTTTATTCTACTCCTACTCCTACTGCCCGTAAAGCCTTCTCTTTCTATGAAACTAAAGCACCTTATATAGGCTTTCCTAAATTACAAATTGAAATGAAATTACAATTAAATGAAAGTTCGTATTCTAGATGCTTCTTGTGCCTTTGATTGAGTAATCAGAGTGGGCTTGCTTGATTGTAGTTTAATTGGGCTTGGAGTGAAGTTAATTGAATCAGAATTCTGCTTCCAGGAGATTGTAGCGTTCTTTTGGAGAACATAGCGCTCGGGCATCCACACGTGCGCGTCCTATATGCATGCACGTCCATTGCATTTTGGCACATCGATGTGTACGCGTCACCCACGTGTACGCATCACCCACGCATACGCGTGGATCTTCAAAAATGCCATTTTTATGCTGCGCTTCACTCACGCGTTCGCATGCTTCATCAATGATATCACATCGACGCGTACGCATCGCCCACGCATACGCGTCACCAGCCAGATTTTTCCACTCCATTATCGCAGGCGCTCTTGGTTGAAGAACGTAGCGCTCTTGCCTAAGAGTGCTCTTGGTCATGTGTAGCGCTCTTAGAGCAAAACAGAGTGCCAATCTTCCTTGATTAAATCATGGGCCATGCTTTTAAAAGCGTGGCCTAATGTTCCAAAGCGTGCTCAAACTTCCAAATGTGTCCTAACATTCCTCTTTTCTCTTTTTGAGCTTAATTTGTGCTTTTTTTGCTTCTTTTTCTTCTTATTTCCTACAAAATATATAAAATCAAAAGATCAAAGAAATATACTTTTTAAGCACTAAAACTCTCAATATTTAAGCATTAATTCTTGATTTTTTGTATGAAAAAGCATAGTAAAACTAGCCTAAAATGACGTGTCCTCAACCTCCCGAAGTTGTCCAAAAATGGTAGCCATCTGATATACACTTGATTGCTTGACTTGTTGGTTCTCAGATAACCACCGATCAGCAGCATGATGTAAAACTTAGTGTACTGTCAAAGGTTGGTGATGAGCGGATATTTTATACGCTTTTTGGGGGTAATTTCATGTAGATTTTAGCATGTTTCAGTTAGTTTTTAGTAGAATAATATTAGTTTTTAAGCAAAAATCATATTTCTGGACTTTACTATGAGTGTGTGTATTTTTCTGTGATTTCAGGTATTTTCTGGCTGAAATTGAGAGAGTTGAGCAAAAATCTGACTTAGGCTGAAAAAGGACTGCTGATGCTGTTGGATCCTGACCTCCCTGCACTCGAAATGGATTTTCTGGAGCTACAGGAGTCCAATTAGCGCGCTCTCAACGGCGTTGGAAAGTAGACATCCAGGGCTTTCCAGCAATATATAATAGTCCATACTTTGCACGAAGATAGACGACGTAACTTGGCGTTGAACGCCAAGTTCATGCTGCTGTATGGAGTTAAACGCCAGAAAAATGTCATGATCCGGAGTTGAACGCCCAAAACACGTCATAACCTGGAGTTTGACGCCAAGAAAGGCCTCAACTCGTGGATAGCTTTAGTCTCAGCCCCAGCACACACCAAGTGGGCCCCAGAAGTGGATTTCTGCACCAATTATCTTAGTTTATTCATTTTCTGTAAACCTAGGTTACTAGTTTACTATTTAAACAACTTTTAGAAACTTATCTTGTACCTCATGACATTTTCAGATCTGAATTACATACTTTTTGACGGGATGAGTCTCTAAACTCCATTGTTGGGGGTGAGGAGCTCTGTAGCGTCTCGATGAATTAATACAATTCCTTTAGTTTCCATTCAAACATGCTTGTTCTTATCTAAGATGTTCATTCGCGCTTAATTGTGAAGAAGGTGATGATCCGTGACACTCATCACCTTCCTCAATCCATGAACGTGTGCCTGACAACCACCTCCGTTCTACATCAGACTGAATGAATATCTCTTAGATTTCCCAACAGAATCTTCGTGGTATAAGCTAGATAGATGGCGGCATTCATGAGAATCCGGAAAGTCTAAACCTTGTCTGTGGTATTCCGAGTAGGATTCCGGGATTGAATGACTGTGACGTGCTTCAAACTCCTGAGGGCTGGGCGTTAGTGACAGACGCAAAAGAATCAATGGATTCTATTCCAACCTGATTGAGAACCGACAGATGATTAGCCGTGCTGTGACAGAGCATAGGAACGTTTTCACTGAGAGGATGGGAAGTAGTCACTGACAATGGTGACGCCCTACATGCAGCTTGCCGTAGACGTGCTTTACAAATAATTGAGTTAAATACTACATTGCAGAAATTCAGAGGACAAAGCATCTCCAAAACTCCAACATATTCCCCATTACTGCACAACAAGTAACGCTATTATTCTCTATTATTTTAACTTACAATTTTAAATACTTTGACTTCTTACAATTGAATCTAAATAACCTTATTGGCCTCCTGACTAAGATTAATAAAATAAACATTGATTGCTTCAAACCAATAATCTCCGTGGGATCGACCCTTACTCACGTAAGGTATTACTTGGACGACCCAGTGCACTTGCTGGTTAGTTGTGCGAATCACAAATTCGTGCACCAAGTTTTTGGCGCCGTTGCCGGGGATTATTGAGTTTGAACAATTGAAGGCTTATTTTATTTCTTAGATTAGGAATAGTTCATTTTTGTTGTTATAGAGTCCTCAAATTCTGATAGGATAGTTTATTTTCAAAAAATTTCTTTTCAAAAATTATTTTTCTTAATTAATTGTTAATTTTTCGTGAGTTTAGTGTCTTATTCTAAGTTTGGTGTTAATCGCATATTTGATATTTTTCTTTAAATTTTCGAACTTGTGTTCTTTGTTCTTCATTGATCTTCAAGTTGTTCTTGGTTATTTTTCTTGTTTGATCTTGAGTTTTTCTTGTTTTGTGTCTTTTCTTGTTTTTCCTGTGCTTTTTCAAAACATTAACCTTCAAAAAATTAATACATCTTTAAAATACATTACATTTTTAACTCAGTTGGTTATAGCATTGGCTTATATTCTTGATAAGGGAGCACCAGTACTTTTTGGGAACCTTTTTCAAAAATAAATTTGTAGATTGAATCTTGTGCCAAACTTTAAGTTTGGTGTTTTCTTGTTAATCTTTTTTATAGTTTTCGAAAATTTTCTTAAAGTTTTCTAAAAATTTTAAGCTTTGGTGTTTTCTTGTTAATTTTGATATAATTTTCGAAAATTTGTCTTGGTTTTCTAAAAATTTTAAGTTTGGTGTTCTTTCTTTTGTTCTTGGTGTTCTTGTGAATCTTCAAGGTGTTCTTGAGTCTTTCTTGTGTAAGTTTGGTGTTCCTTGGTGTTTTTCCTCCAAAAATTTTCGAAAACAAGGAGCACTAGATCTAAAAATTTTAAGTCTTGTGTCTTTTGTGTGTTTTTCTCTTTCATCATAAAATTCAAAATTCAAAAAATTTTCTATTTTCCAATTAATTTTGAACTACTTTTTTTTCGAAATTTTTTTTAAAATTCAGATTTCAATTTCAAATTATTTTTCAATTGCTTTTGTTTCGTTTTTATTTTATTTTATACAAATTTATATTTTTTTTAGACAATAGCAACATACATACCATCTCTTTTATTCCATTATGGAATTAAGGGGGAATGAACAGTCCAAGAGGACTCTGGGGTCATATGCTAACCCCACTACTGCTTCATATGGGAGCAGTATTTGTATACCCTCCATTGGAGTTAGTAGCTTTGAGCTGAATCCTCAGCTCATTATCATAGTGCAGCAAAACTGCCAGTATTCTGGTCTTCCACATGAAGAACCTACAGAGTTTCTGGCACAATTTCTGCAAATTGCTGATACAGTACATGATAAGGAAGTAGATCAGGATGTCTACAGATTATTACTGTTTCCATTTGCTGTAAAAGATCAAGCTAAGAGGTGGTTAAATAACCAGCCTAAGAACAGCATAAAAACATGGAAACAGCTGTCAGAAAAATTCCTGAATCACTATTTCCCTCCAAAACGGATGACACAGCTAAGGCTAAGCATCCAAGGCTTCAAACAAGGATATAATGAATCCCTTTATGATGCCTGGGAGAGATACAGAGAGATGCTAAGAAAATGCCCCTCTGAAATGTTTTCAGAATAGGTGCAATTAGACATCTTTTACTATGGGCTTACAGAAAAAGCTCAGATTTCTCTAGACCACTCAGCTGGTGGATCTATACATATGAGAAAAACAATTGAAGAAGCTCAAGAGCTCATTGATACAGTTGCCAGAAATTAGCATCTGTATCTAAGCAGTGAATCTTCCATGAAAGAAGAAGCTAAAACAGTAACTGCTGAACTCAGTCCGGTGGATCAGGCTAATGAAATTAATCAGCAATTAGACTTTCTAACTCAGCAGCTAGCCGAATTCAAGGAAATATTACAGGAAACAAGAATAGCAAACAGGAATATGGAAGTGCAATTAAAGCAGACAGAAAAGCAACTGTCAAAACAAATAGCAGAAGAATGCCAAGCAGTTCAACTAAGAAGTGGGAAAACATTAAATACCCCACTTCAAAGCAGCAGGAAGCCAAGAAATGAACAAATGGCTACTCAAAATCCCTCTGAGGACAATCAGAGCCCAGAGAGGAATACAAATAGCTACTCAAAATCCCTCTGAGGACAAGCAGAGCCCAGAAAGGGATAAAGCTGGCGCTGAACGCCCAAACCATGCTTATTCCTGGCGTTCAACGCCAGAAACAAGCATGGATCTGGCGTTGAACGCCCAAAAGGAGCATTGTTCTGGCGTTCAAACGCCAGTAACAAACAAGGAGGTGGCGTTTAACGCCACTCCAGCTTCCACCCCTGGCATTCAAATGCCAGTGGGTGATCAGCCACATACAAGTGCTGATAACAACCCTTCTAAAAAGACTTCCCAACCCACTTCTGTAGGTAATAAACCTGCAGCAACTAAGGTTGAGGAATATAAAGCCAAGATGCCTTATCCTCAAAAACTCTGCCAAGCGGAACAGTATAAATGATGAGCGGATAATATGTACGCTTTTTGGCATTGTTTTTAGTATGTTTTTAGTAGTTTTAGTTGAGTTCTTAGTATATTTTTATTAGTTTTTAGTTAAAATTCACTTTTTTGGACTTTACTATGAGTTTGTGTGT
>NC_029774.3:94371946-94372200 GCF_000817695.3 Arachis duranensis | reverse complement strand
AGGCCACAACCAAACTCTAAGTTTGGTGTTGAACCCCCACATTCAAACTCTAAGTTTGGTGTTGGGAGGTTCCAACACGGTGCTGAGCATTTCTGAGGCTCCATGAGAGTCCTCTGTCAAGCTAACGACAATAAAGAAGCGCTTGTTGGGAGGCAACCCAATGTTATATTTTATATTTTTTGTTATTTTGTAGGTTGATGATCATGAGAAGTCACAAAATTAATTGAAAAAGCAAAAACAGAATGAAAAACAGG
>NC_029774.3:94371150-94371559 GCF_000817695.3 Arachis duranensis | reverse complement strand
CACCACTCTCTCTCTCTTCTTCCCCCATTCACCAATCACCTCAATACCTCTTCCCCAAACACCCTTCACCTATCAAATCCCATCTTTCTCTTCACCACTCACATCCATCCTTCATAAAACCACACAACCTCCTCCATCTCCTCCATTTTCTTCTTCTTCTACTCTCTTCTTTCTTCTTTTGCTCGAGGACGAGCAAACCTTTTAAATTTGGTGTGGTAAAAGCATTGCTTTTTGTTTTTCCATAACCATTTATGGCATCTCAAGGGATGCACTTTCCTCCACAAGACTATTGGGAGCAACTGAACACCTCCCTAGGAGAATTAAGTTCCAACATGGGACAACTAAGGGTGGAGCACCAAGAACATTCCATCCTCCTCCATGAAATTAGAGAAGATCAAAGAATCATGAG
>NC_029774.3:94366352-94366792 GCF_000817695.3 Arachis duranensis | reverse complement strand
TAAGGTATTACTTGGACGACCCAGTGCACTTGCTGGTTAGTTGTGCGAAGTTGTAGTGATCACAATTTCGTGCACCAATAAACAATTTGCCCGCTTTGCAGACTATCTCAGGACTCTTGAAATAAAGATCCCGTTTGCAGAAGCACTTGAGCAAATACCATCTTATGCTAAGTTCATGAAAGAGATCTTAAGTCATAAGAAGGATTGGAGGGAAACTGAAAAAGTTTACCTCACTGAAGAATGCAGTGCAGTCATTCTGAAAAGCTTACCTGAGAAGCTCAAAGATCCTGGGAGCTTTATGATACCATGCACATTAGAAGGTACTTGTACCAAGCAAGCTTTATGTGATCTTGGGACAAGTATCAATATAATACCTGCATCTATTATCACAAAGCTTGGTTTGATTGAAGAAGTCAAACCAACCCGGATATGTCTTCAAC
>NC_029774.3:94365093-94366146 GCF_000817695.3 Arachis duranensis | reverse complement strand
AAAAGGGGAAGTAACCTTGAGAGTCAATGAGGAGGAGTTTAAGTTGAATGTTGTCAAAGCTATGCAACACCCAGACACCCCGAATGACTGCATGAGTGTTGATATTATTGACTCTCTAGTAAGAGAGGTCAATATGGCTGAAAGTCTAGAATCAGAGCTAGAGGACATCTTTAAAGAAGTTTAGCCTGATTTGGAGGAATCAAAGAAGATAATAGAACCTCTGAAAATCCCTCAAGAAGAGGAGAAACCTCCAAAACCCGAACTCAAACCATTACCACCATCCCTGAAATATGCATTTCTGGGAGAAGGTGACACTTTTCCAGTGATCATAAGCTCTGCTTTAGAGCCACAGGAAGAGGAAGCACTAATTCAAGTGCTAAGGACACACAAGACAGCTCTTGGGTGGTCCATCAGTGATCTTAAGGGCATTAGCCCAGCCAGATGCATGCACAAAATCTTACTGGAAGATGACGCCAAGCCAGTGGTTCAACCACAAAGGCGGCTGAATCCAGCTATGAAAGAAGTGGTGCAGAAAGAGGTCACTAAATTACTAGAGGCTGGGATTATTTATCCAATTTCTGACAGCCCCTGGGTGAGCCCTGTCCAAGTTGTCCCTAAGAAGGGTGGCATGACAGTGATTCATAATGAAAAAAATGAACTGGTTCCTACAAGAACTGTTACAGGGTGGCGTATGTGTATTGACTACAGAAGGCTCAATACAGTCACAAGAAAGGATCATTTTCCTTTACCATTCATAGACCAGATGCTAGAAAGACTAGCAGGTCATGAATACTACTGCTTCCTGGATGGATATTCAGGTTATAATCAAATTGCAGTAGATCCCCAGGATCAGGAGAAAACGGCATTCACATGCCCATCTGGAGTATTTGCATACAGAAGAATGCCATTTGGCTTATGCAATGCACCTGCAACCTTTCAGAGGTGCATGCTCTCAATTTTCTCTGATATGGTGGAAAAATTTCTGGAAGTCTTCATGGATGACTTTTCAGTATTTGGAGACTCATTCAGCTCCTGCCTTAACCATTTAGCACT
>NC_029774.3:94364132-94364412 GCF_000817695.3 Arachis duranensis | reverse complement strand
ATGTTAAGGCAATCAGAAGCTTTCTGGGGCATGCAGGATTCTATAGGAGGTTTATAAAAGATTTTTCAAAAATCGCCAAACTCTGAGCAACCTGCTAGCTGCTGACACGCCATTTATCTTTGATAAAGAGTGTTTGCAGGCATTTGAAACTCTGAAAGCTAAATTGGTTACTGCACCAATCATCTCTGCACCAGACTGGACATTACCATTTGAATTGATGTGTGATGCCAGTGACCATGCAATTGGTGCAGTGTTGGGACAAAGGCATGACAAGCTTCTC
>NC_029774.3:94363238-94363957 GCF_000817695.3 Arachis duranensis | reverse complement strand
ACTGATCATGCTGCTCTTAAATATCTACTCACAAAGCAGGATTCAAAACCCAGACTCATCAGATGGGTGTTGCTTCTGCAAGAGTTTGATATAGAAATAAGAGACAAAAAGGGATCAGAAAATCAAGTAGCAGATCACCTGTCCCGAATAGAACCAGTAGAAGGGGCGTCCCTCCCTCTCACTGAGATCTCTGAAACCTTTCCGGATGAGCAACTCTTTGCCATTCAGGAAGTGCCATGGTTCGCAGATATTGCAAACTACAAGGCAGTGAGATTCATACCCAAAGAGTACAGTAGGCTGCAATCCAAGAAATTGATCACAGATGCAAAGTACTATCTTTGGGATGAACCATATCTCTTTAAGAGATGTGCAGACGGAGTAATCCGTAGATGTGTGCCTAAGGAAGAAGCGCAAAAGATTTTATGGCATTGCCATGGATCACAGTATGGAGGACATTTTGGAAGTGAACGAACAGCCACAAGAGTCCTCCAAAGTGGCTTCTACTGGCCTACTCTCTATAAAGATTCTCGAGCGTTTGTGCTTAATTGTGACAGTTGCCAAAGATCAGGCAACTTACCTCACAGTTATGCCATGCCTCAACAAGGAATCTTGGAGATTGAGTTGTTTGATGTATGGGGTATTGACTTCATGGGGCCATTCCCACCATCATACTCAAACACTTATATTCTGGTGGCAGTGGATTATGTATCCAAATGGGT
>NC_029774.3:94360002-94361503 GCF_000817695.3 Arachis duranensis | reverse complement strand
GGAGATATTTAAGCTTCCTCAACTGAAAGATGACCCAGACTCCTTTAACAGGAGAATGATGAGGGTCAATAAAGGGCTGGACAAGGTTCTGGAGGACATATGTATCCCTGGAGCCAAGTGGACCACTAGCACGACTGGCATCCCGGTTCAACTCAAAAGGGAAGATCTGAAACCAGTAGCCAGAGGTTGGCTGGATTTCGTAGGGCGTTCCATATTGCCCACCAGCAACCGTTCTGAGGTTACTATTAAAAGAGCAATAATGATTCACTGCATCATGTTGGGAAAAGAAGTGGAAGTCCATCAGCTGATCTCCTGTGAGCTATATAAAATAGCAAACAGGAATTCTAAGGACGCCAAATTGGCTTATCCAAGCCTAATTTCCATGCTTTGCAAAGATGCTGGAGTAAAGATGGGAATAACTGAATATATCCTAATTGAAAAGCCCATTACTGGAATATCAATGGTCAGACAACAGCAACAAGATGATTCAACCAAGAGGAGAGCACAAGAAGCCCTCCCAGAACTGCCCCAATTCGAATATTGGGAACATCTTGAGGCTTCTATTTCCAAATTGCAAGAAGCTATGGATCAAATAAAGGAAGAACAGAATAATCAAAGTAGCATGATTTGCAAACTGCTCAAGGAACAAGAGGAGCAAGGGCGTGATCTAAGGGAGCTAAAGCGCCAAAAATTAATCCTTGAACAACACCCCACAGATTAGAGGAACATCTACTCCTCAAAACAACAGGTTGCTGAGTTCCAATTTTTCTGCTTTAGCTTAGTAATAGTATTATTATAGAAATTCACCTTAGGAGATATTTAGTAATAATTAGTATGTCTATTTTGATTTTATTTCCAATTAAGCTATAATTTATTTTTCTCATCATCATCAGGCATGAATAAAGTAGTAGATTTTTTTAGAATAAAGAAGTAATCTATATTTTTTCGAGTTCTCAATAATAAAAATTATAATTAATTATATGTGGTGGCAATACTTTTTGTTCTCTGAATGAATGCTTGAACAGTGCATAATTTGTACTTTGAATTTGATGAATATTGGCCCCTGAAAGGATGAGGAACACGAAAAATATTATGGATGATCTGAAAAATCATGAAATTGATTCTTGAAGCAAGAAAAAGCACTCAAAAAAAAAAAACAAGCCATGAGCCCTAGGTAAGGGTAAAAAAAAAAAAAGGCTTTGAGCATCAATGGATAGGAGGGCCCAAGGAAATAAAATCCAGGCCTAAGCGGCTAAGCCAAGCTGTCCCTAACCATGTGCTTGTGTCATGAAGGTCCAAGTGAAAAGCTTGAGACTGAGTGGTTAAAGTCGTGATCCAAAGCAAAAGAGTGTGCTTAAGAGCTCTGGACACCACTGACTGGGGACTCTAGCAAAGCTGAGTCACAATCTGAAAAGGTTCACCTAGTTATGTGTCTGTGGCATTTATGTATCCGGTGGTAATACTGGAAGACAAAGTGCTTAGGGCCACGGCCAAGACTCAT
>NC_029774.3:94344792-94359721 GCF_000817695.3 Arachis duranensis | reverse complement strand
TAGTTGCTTGAGGACAAGCAACAGTTTAAGTTTGGTGTTGTGATGAGCGGATATTTTATACGCTTTTTGGGGGTAATTTCATGTAGATTTTAGCATGTTTCAGTTAGTTTTTAGTAGAATAATATTAGTTTTTAAGCAAAAATTATATTTCTGGACTTTACTATGAGTGTGTGTATTTTTCTGTGATTTCAGGTATTTTCTGGCTGAAATTGAGGGAGCTGAGCAAAAACCTGAGTTAGGCTAAAAAAGGACTGCGGATGTTGTTGGATCCTGACCTCCCTACACTCGGAATGGATTTTTTGGAGCTACAGGAGGCCAATTGGCGCGCTCTCAATGGCGTTGGAAAGTAGACATCCAGGGCTTTCCAGCAATATATAATAGTCCATACTTTGCGCGAAGATAAATGACGTAACTTGGCGTTGAACGCCAAGTTCATGCTGCTGTCTGGAGTTAAACGCCAGAAAAACGTCATGATCCGGAGTTGAACGCCCAAAACACGTCATAACCTGGAGTTTGACGCTAAGAAAGGCCTCAACTCGTGGATAGCTTTAGTCTCAGTCCCAGCACACACCAAGTGGGCCCCAGAAGTGGATTTCTGCACCAATTATCTTAGTTTATTCATTTTCTGTAAACCTAGGTTACTAGTTTACTATTTAAACAACTTTTAGAGACTTATCTTGTACCTCATGACATTTTCAGATCTGAATTATATACTTTGTGACGGCATGAGTCTCTAAACTCCATTGTTGGGGGTGAGGAGCTCTGCAGCGTCTCGATGAATTAATGCAATTGTTTCTATTTCACTCAAACGTGTGTATGGTCTGATCTAAGATGTTTATTCGCGCTTAATTGTGAAAGAGATGATGATCCGTGACACTCATCATCTCTCTCAATCTATGAACGTGTGTCTGACAAACACCTCCGTTCTACATCAAAAGATGATTAGCCGTGCTGTGACAGAGCATAGGAACGTTTTCACTGAGAGGATGGGAAGTAGCCACTGACAACGGTGATGCCCTACATGCAGCTTGCCGTAGACGTGCTTTACAAATAATTGAGTTAAATACTACATTGCAGAAATTCAGAGGACAAAGCATCTCCAAAACTCCAACATATTTCTCATCACTGCACAACAAGTAACGCTAGCATTCTCTATTATTTTTCTAATAATTTTAAATACTTTGACTTCTTACAATTAAATTCAAATAACCTTGTTGACATCCTAACTAAGATTAATAAAATAAATATTGATTGCTTCAAATCAATAATCTCCGTGGGATCGACCCTTACTCACATAAGGTATTACTTGGACGACCCAGTGCACTTGCTGGTTAGTTGTGCGAATCACAAATTCGTGCACCAGTTGGCTGCAGCTGGCATGTGCCAGACTCAGTCTCAAAACCATGTCATCTTGATGTTAAACGGCTCCTTTCTATGGGCACCCTCCTGTTGACCATGAGGGCATCTAGCACCTAGGAGCTCCTCTACATAATCCCAAGTCGGACGATGGTACCAAGTCTAGAAGTCACGCAAGTACCCACCTACTGGCTCTCCGTTTGTGCTTAACATGAGGTAGTATACAACATCCTGCAGGGTGATGATGCACTCACCCTATGGCAGGTGAAAAGTGTAGGTCTCTGAACGCCATTGCTCCATGAATGTAGTGATAAGAGAGTTGTCAAACATGAAGTTCCTAAGTTGCAACTTGTCGCCGAATTCAGCCTCTTTCAGGTAAGGGACAATGGCGTCTGGGGATGCAATAGTATAACTCAACCGCCTAGGTAGTAGCAGGCAAGGCCTCTGTTTAAAAATAAAACTTTTTAAAAACTTGGATTTCGAACTAAGTGCTCTCGCGTATTAAATTTAAAATTAAAAAATATAAAATTCGACTTAGAGAAATAACATAACGTAATAAACAGGGATAAACAATTATTAATACATTTCTTTTATTTAACAAAAAACTTATAAACAGTTAATAAATAAATTAAACTAAGTTAATTAGTAAATCAACTTTTGCTATAAGTAAATTCGACACCTAAGCAATGGGATTTTTTATTTAAATAAATTAAATAAATATTTTATTTACTGAAATAAATAATTATAAAATTATTACGAAAAGATGTCCCTCATTCTTATCTCGTTTACACTGTAAATGAAATAATTACGAATGTATCTTGTTTATCCTGTAAACGAGATACATTCATAATGATCTTTTTTACAGTGTAAACGAGATATGTGTATTTATAAATATAAAAATATAATTTTTGAAAATAATAAAAAATATTAATAATTTAAATTAAAACAAACTCATAAAAATAGAACATTTCAAATAATAGGAAAGATGAACGATTTTTTTCAAAATAAGATATGTGGTTTTAACTAACTGATGAATGGACGTATAATGTAATTTAAAACTATCCATTTAAAATTAGCACATTATTTTCTTAGAAACCAATTTAAATTTAAATTTGCCACTACTTCTCTCATCCGTTAAAAAAAAGTGAAGGCACATAAGTGGCATCATTAAATTGCCCACTATTAACACAGTTACCTTTTTGTAACCTACTATTAACACTATGAGGAAGTATATACTATTAACACTATGAGGAAGTATAGGGAGTCAATGGAATATTTGTACAATATGTACAATAGAGGTTTAGGGATGTCCGATTTAGTATAGAGATATAACCATTAGTGTTATCTTTTCCCATCAACTTAAGCTTTTAGGATGAGTGGTATCATGACATGGTATCAAAGTTCTAGATCCGAAAAGTCATGAGTTTGATTTTTGGTGAACCCTAAATCAGCTTAAACTTTTGGGAGTACATAAAAGATTTAAAAATTTTGTCAGTTAAAATTATATTTCAATCAAAAATTTAATAAACAAATTATATTTTAGTTAAAATTTTGAAGTATTATTTAAATTAAGAGTAAACTACCATTTGTACCCATGAAAGTTGAAAACGCTGACATATCTATCTATAAAAAAAAGAAAATTACCATTTGTACCCATGAAATTTCCCCTCTCTCTCTCCCCCTTCCTTTCTCTCTCTCTCCCCCCTTTCCCCCTCTCTCTCCCCTCTCCTCTCTCTCTCTCTCTCTCTCTCTCTCTCTCTCTCTCTCAATGTTCTCATCTTTTTCCCACCACTGCCACCACCACCACTAACCCATCCTCTCTCTCCCCTTCCATTTTTTGAGCTCGTCGCCGCTGCCATAATCCGTCAACTTTGCAAACTCTTTCCTCTTTCTCTCTCTCTCGCTTTCCTTCTGTGTTTTGCTTTTCTCTCTCTCTTCTGCTTCTTCGAATTCTCAACCCAAAAAAAGGGTTTCACCATCATCAAAAACAACAGAACCATCTTCAGATTCTTTGCCCCCACACTCTCTCTTACCTGCAAAATCCCTTATCTTTACCACCACACCACCTCCTTCATCCAATCACCTTTCTAACCCTAACTCTCTTCACCCAACCACCACCTCTCTTGCCCTTTCTAATCTCAAATTCCACCACCACCCCCTTCACCCAGCCACCACTCCATTTTCCTCCAAAACTCACACACGGAGACATTACACACACCCCCACCCGAGGAAGAAGAAGAGAAGAGGAGGGGGAGGAAGACCACACTGGCAATGTGGGGACTCGCTGCCGCTATCACATCATCGTCGCTGTTGTTGAGGGAGTCCAAAGAGGATATGCGAGCCAGAACCAAGGAAGGGGGAGCTGTCGCCGCCGTCGCGCCCTGCTGCTACTGGCTCCGTCACATCTGTCACCGCCATTGATTGAGTCTGTCGCTGTTGTTGTCGCTGGTCTGGAAGGAAGAGAGCGCGCAAGAGTTCGGAGAAGGAAGAGAGAGCAAGAGATCGGAGAAGGAGGAGAGGGTGACGGCCCGCAAGAACTATTTTTTCTCTACTTTTTCTATTGTTGTTGTTGTTGTTGTTGCTGCTGCTACTGCTTCTTTATGTGAAGAAGATGATGATGGAGATATAGTGGTGGTGGTGGTGATGGTAGTGATAAAGAAAATGAGATGGTGGTGAGATTTGAGATTAGAAAGGAAAAGGAAGGTGGTGACTGGGTGAAGAGGGTTAGGGTTAGAAAGGTGATTGGGTGAAGGAGGTGGTGGGATAGTGAAGATAAGGATAATTTAGGGATTTTAGGTAATTTTTTAGTGTTTGGATAATTTTGCTTGTAAAACCATATTTCATGGGTACAAATGGTAATTTTTTTTATGGGTAGATATGTCAGCGTTTTCAACTTTCGTGGGTACAAATAGTAGTTTACTCTTAGATTAATTTAGTGTAAATCCTAATAAAAAATAGTCAGTGAATGGAAGGTAATAAGTAGAAGAAATAATAATGTTAATAATGGGTAGTTAAAAAACAAATTAAACGGTGCCACTTATGTGATTCACTTATTTCAACTCTTGGGAGAAGTAATTGTGTTAATAGTGTTAACTGTGAAATGTTTAAATTTAAATTGGTTTCTAAGAAAATAATGTGCTGATTTTAAATAGACAGTTTCAAATTTGTGATACGATCGATTAATCAGTTAGTTAAAACACATGTTATTTTGAAAACAACCGTCCATCTTCTTTATTATTTGAAATGTTCTATTTTTAAGAATTTGGTCTAATTTAAATTATTAATATTTTTTATTATTTTTAAAAATTATATTTTTATATTTATAAATACACATATCTCGTTTACAATGTAAACAAAATAACCATGAATGTATCTCATTTACAGTGTAAACGAGATATATGCATTTTTTCAAATTTTATATATCTCGTTTACAGTATAAATGAGATAAATTAATGTAATATAAATTGATAAATACGCTACATATTATTTATTTTGATAATTAAAATAATTAAATTATTTATTTAAAAAATTCCTAACAAATGTTCATTACTTGCGTACTTACTTATTTTATGTAACCTAAAGATAAGTCATTCTACTCACGTGCAAAAACAGTAAATCTCTAAAAGTATCATAACTATAATCACATACGATTATTAATTTAAACGATATAAATAACACTAATCTCGAAGTCGATTGCTCTCGTAATGTGCCAATTATCATTCAGGCTGTTGATATCAAGATCCCGTGTGTCAACGCGCACCATAATTTTCGAGCAACTAAAAAATATCAAAAAAATATTCGAGAAAGAAAGAAATGGAGGTTAATGGAGATGGAAAGTGGGCCAAGAGATATGACTATAAACGAGATAAGATATGTTACGGAAATCGGTAAAAACTCTCCAAATTACTTATTTCAACATTTAAAATATTTATTTTATTTATTTAAAAAATCCTTATACCTACCTAAGTTAATAAAATTTCTAATCAACAAAATCTAAATGCCTAACACATTAACTAAATTAATAAAGCCTAAATATATAAACTAATTATTTACTGAAAGTAAAAGAGAAAAAAAAAACTAACTTCAAAATTCAAAGCTTATGTGCTAAGTCGCATTAAGTTAGTTGATGTCTCGGTTGTGAATATGTTGTTGGGGGCCATTTGTACTTTAAGAACTCGAACTTAATGTGTTACAAAGTTACAAATTTCTTAAAAACTCTTCAAATACATGAAAATTTCGGCCGCAACCAATTTATATAGGTTTCTGGGTATATCTCGGATGTTGTGACCTATTTTCCGTATTTGAGTGTATCTCGGATATTGAGATCTTAATCAGCGTTTGAACGTATCTCGGATGCTCAGTACGGCAGTACCCGTTTCTGCACATGACACGTATCTCGAGTACATTCAGGATACGTCAACCATTTGTTACATCATATTCCGAAGTCTCAGTACCCAAGATACACCTACAGTTAATTTATCTTCCTAGTATCTGAGATGTAATACATTGTGTATTTAGGTAATTACTCTATATTTTATGTATTTCTGTAAATTTTATATTTATTTAATTTAAATAAAAAAATCCCTAAATAAGGTGGTAGAATAAATTGTTTTGAGTAAATAGTTGACCGTATTATTCCAATTCCGCTGGACTGACATACATAGTTGTTATCTCTTCCTTGGCACCAACGGTCAAATTCGAAAGGAACACACTTTCGTTCCTGTTTCAAAATTTGAAAAATTCGACCGTTGCGTTGCGTGACAATCCGTCCCTTAAAAGCGACCCCGCGCCTCTTCTTCTCCATAAACAAACACTGAAATCAATTTCTCTGTTTCCATTCCCTTTCCTTTCTTGACATCACATAATCCATGGCTGACACTGCTGCAGAAGTTCCCACAAGGAGGTCAAGGAGCAAAAGGGCTCTCAAGGACAAAAACTCGTCAACAAATGAGTCCGCAAACACCATCACCACCAAGGTCTCAGAATTCACACCTCCAATTTCTGAACAAGTGATAGTGAAGGAGAACCTCGACACAACCACCACCGTTTCTCAACCCAAGAAAGGAAGAGCTGCTTCAAAGAAACAAAGCACGAAGCAGCAGCAGCAGCAATCTCCTTCTTCTTTTGAGAAAGAGTTGCTTGAGATGCAGGAGAAGCTGCAGCAGCTGCACCTCGAGAAGGAGAAAACCGAGGAGCTCTTAAAAGCCAAGGATGAGGCCCTCAAGCTCAAGGACCAAGAGCTTGAAAACCGAGGCAAGGAACAGGAGAAGCTCCAGACCGAGCTCAAGAAGCTCCAGAAGTTGAAGGAGTTCAAACCCATTCACTCCATGTTCTTGTTTTTCTTTCTTTTTTCACTAACGGTGTTCATAAAATTTCAGAACTTGCCTCTTCCGAAAGATAAGGAACAAGACAAGAAGGACAAGAAGAAAAGGCCCTCTGCTCCTTACATTCTGTGGTGCAAGGATCAATGGAATGAGGTATTAATCCAACAAATATCTCTCAAAAAGGTTCCTTCTGCCTTTAAGAATTGAGACTAACTTATTGAAGGGTTGGCTTTTGTCAGATCAAGAAAACAAACTCAGAGGCAGAATTCAAGGACATCTCAAACATGTTGGGGGCTAAATGGAAGACAGTTAGCGCTGAAGAGAAGAAGCCGTACGAAGAGAAGTACAATGCTGAAAAAGAAGCATATATGGAGGTAATGGCGAAGGAAAAGCGCGAGACGGAGGCACTGAAGCTGTTGGAAGAGGATCAGAAGCAGAAGATGGCGATGGAGCTTCTTGAACAATACATGCAGTTCAGACAAGAAACAGAGAAAGAGACTACAAAGAAGAACAAGAAAGAGAAGGATCCATTGAAGCCAAAGCACCCAATGTCAGCATATATCCTTTTCACAAACGATAGGCGTGCGGCTCTTGTTGCAGAGAACAAGAGCGTTGTGGAAGTTGCCAAGATCACAGGGGAAGAGTGGAAGAACATGACGGAGGAACAGAAGAGGCCTTACGAGGAGATGGCGAAGAAGAAGAAGGAGCAGTATGTTCAAGAAATGGAAGCTTATAAGCAGAGGAAACATGAAGAGGCTGCAAATCTCATGAAGGAAGAGGAGGAGCACATGAAGCTTCAGAAGCAGGAAGCGTTGCAGCTCCTCAAGAAGAAAGAGAAAACTGAAATCCTCATCAAGAAAACAAAGCAGAAGAAGAAGCAGAACAAGGAAGATAAGAATTCTGACCCAAACAGGCCTAAGAGGCCTCCATCCTCATTCCTCTTATTCAGCAAGGAAGCAAGGAAAGCTTTACAGGAGGAACGTCCAGGAATCAACATTTCCACCCTTAATGCACTCATTTCATTGAAGTGGAAGGTACTATTGATTATTCTTTTTACTTGTCCTAGTTTACATGTTACTATTATTATTGTTATTGAGTTTAATGCTAATTAATTGTTGTTGCTGTGGCTATAGGAACTGAGCGAGGAAGATAGACAAATGTGGAATGGGAAAGCAAGTGAAGCAATGGAAGTGTACAAGAAGGAATTGGAGGAATACAACAAAACCATTGCTTCAACTGAAGAATGATGTGGCCTTAAGATTTGTTGAAATGACATGTTCAAGTTTGGATTGAACAAGACTTGTGTTTAGGTTTCTTCTAGCTCTAGTAGTATGTTAAGTAGTTCAAGTTGTAGAATGGTTGAAATGACGTGGTTTTTATGATATGTACCGTCTCAGTAAGAAAATGGAATGCTTATTCTCGGATCTATCTTAAAATATTAACATTAAGTCATTAACTTTAGGGAGAAGACTGTCGGCCATTTTGTTCCAAATTATTGTGCGCACCCACTAAGACTGCCTTTTCTCCCTTTATTAACTACTACTATTGCCAGTTTTAAAAAAAAAAAAGTATTAGTTATATAAATACATCACGTTTTGTGAGAAAGTTCTCAGAAGAATATCAATAACTATATAAAAATTAGAAAGACACTAATAATACATTATCAATCTTATTCGGGAGTATAATCATATTTAAGAAAAAAAAGGATCGTGATATCTTTTTATCCTCACAACACCTACGCTGGAGCAGAAGTGTTGACCGTTGAGAAGTATAATACTCGCACATCGACATCGGGGTAAAATGAAAGAGTGAGGACTTTATGTATCCATTAATTTGAGCATTCGACCCATATTTGAGCTGGTGGCTTGAATCAGTAGCGTTTTTTAATATGCTACGAACAAAATTGAATTAAATTAAATATTAATAATATTTTTGAAAATTTTTTAAAAATTTATGATAAAAAAATATATTTTATTATTAAAATAGTATTTGACTCGAAAATTTACAATATGTCAATAGTTTTAAAATATACAAACAATAAATAAATATTGGAGAAAATTTAAAAGTGTGTTAAAAATAATTTGATATTAAATATATATATTTTAAAAATTTTAGAGATTAAATTTTGATGTAATATTTTATAATTACTATTCAAAAATTAAATTTAAAAATTTTATGTGAAGTGAAGTTTTTGTTGTGAATGATTAATTCTTTAAAAAAAAATTAAAGATCAAATTTTGTTTTCATTTTATGTATATTTTGTAAATAGTTATTCAAAATGTTACAGCCAAAATTTGAACTAAATTTACCAAAGAGTTATTCTCTACATACAAACATTTTTCTATATAAGTCATTTATATTCACGCGCTTTTAAATTTTTCTCCGTGCTTCTTCTTCTTCTTTCTCTATGCCTCTTCTTCTTCTTCTTTTTCTTCTTTTTTCTCTGTGTCTTTTCTTCTTCTTCGTAATTTTTCTTTCTCGTTATCATCATCATCAACACCACTTTTTCCTCCTCCTCCTCTTCCTCCTTCTTTTTTCATTGAAATTTCTTCTCCTCTTTTTTTAATCTTTATCCTTCTTCATTAGTTATCTCTTTATTAAAGATAATAAATAATTCAGGTTCAAATTGTCAATTGAATCAGAACGAAATTTATTATTGTTTTAAATCGAATCAAGTGGCTAGGTGTGTGGTTCAATTTAGAAGAAAAAAATATAGCACTAGAGGAAAGATTTTTCTGCAGCAAATTTGGGTGTAATACGAAGATATTTGGGTATAACACACGAAGATATTTGGGTGTATTTTAAGAATTTTTTGGTGTATTTTTATTCTGATAAGTTCTGCATAACTCAAAACTCTTCCTCTTCCTCCTCCTCCTTCTAATCTTCTACTGTCTCTCCTTTTTTTTATCATCATCACCATCTTCTTCTTTTTTTCTTATTCATTTTTTCATTTTTATTTTACCTTCTCAAGTTTCTTCTTATTTTACTCTCTTAACAAGAATAAAAATAAAAAAAATCAAAGAAAAAAAAAGAAGAAACACATAATGTTGCAGAATTACTTGGAAGAGGATGAACTTACACTCATTTAACTAAAAGAAAGAAAGAAATAAGGAAAAAAGAAGAAGAAAAATCGCAGCATTAGAGAAAATATTTTTCTGTTTTTGCAACAAATTTGGGTGTAACACAAAGATATTTAGATGTATTTTAAGAATTTTTTGGTGTATTTTTATTCTGATAAGTTCTGCATAATTCAAAACTCTTTCTTTTTCTCCTCTTCATCTTCTACTGCTTCTTCTTCCTCGTCTTCTTATTTCGTTTTCTTATAATTCTTCTTGAGAGAAAAAATCAAACAAAGAAAAAAAATACATAATGTTGCAAAATCAATAGAAAGAGGAGGAGAAACACAATAAAGGAGAAGAAGGATGAGGAGAAGGAGGAACGTGAACAAGAAAAAGAAGTCTTCCATAATGATAAGTGAAAGTGCACTTTGGAAACGGTTGAGTGACACGCATGTGGGTGAATGTAGTTTTTGTTAGACTTGACCCAACTTGTAAGACTTATAAGCCAAAAGAACTTGTATGTGTAACATACCTCATTTACCAAATCGTTTGCTTATTACAAATTTTTTGGTCACTAATAAGAATATAATATTTTTTTGTTATTTTGGTAATATTTTTAAATTATTTAAAATTTATTTGTCATTTATATCTTTAAAAATTATTTTTGTTAACGAAATTATTTTAATACTTTGTTCTAATAACTTATTTTAGCTGATCTTTTATTCCATGATATTAGTACGAATTAAAATTATTAAGATAAAAATTGAAGACATAAATGAGTATCAGAATATAGAGAGAGGAACTAATTTTTATAATAATTATATAGGTAAACTAGTAAAATTACCAAAATTATTTTAATATTGACAAAATATTTTTAAATTTTGTTATCAATAAAAATATTTTTAAATTATTTAAAAATATGATAAAAATACTCTTACAACTTTTATTAATATACAACATCTCAGTTCATAAATATGTATTTTTATCATATTCTTAATTAATTTAAAGATATTATTTTTAATTTTATTTATTAAATATAAATATTATCATTTTTAAAAAAAATCATCTTTCAAATCAATTTTGACAAAATATTTTAAAACATAAAAATTTGAAAAAATAATAAAAAGATAATAATAATTGTAAACAACGTGAATAATAGAATAAAAAAGAAGAGTAAAAATAAATTTAAAATTATAAATCAAATTATTAATTGATTATTTTTAATTTTAAATTTTAAAATTTGAAAAATAAGGATTAACAATCAAATCAAAGCATAATTGGTACAGTCCCAAAATCACGCTAACCTCTCATTCTTTATCTTCATTCTCCGTTTGCGATCTCCAGTCCACTCCCCGCCGTCTGTTCTGATGCCGCCTAGCCTCCCACCGACGTCGCCGAAGCAAACCTCACCGCAGCCCCTGCCTTCACTATCGCAGCTCATCCCACCGTCAATAACAACGACGACCACCTCGATGCCATTGCATTGTTCAAAGCCATACAGAATATCCATTCCGTTCTCGCCTTCTATGGCCTTGACCGCAAGATTTTATGGCAGTTCTCTGAAGAGAATTGAAGCATGTAATTTTTAAAAAGAAAGATGAATAGAAAATAAAGGCATGATGATGATGTATACAAGCTAGATAGTGAAAACCAAGAAAGAACTTAGGGCAACTTAGTAAAGAAAAAAATACACTATTTGAAGAAAATATCAAGTTGGAAGTGCTTAGTTTTGTCATGTAACACTGAATTGGAGAATCTATAATCAAACTTAGGTCTTAGCAGTGGATAACATGTACTGCCAAAAGTTCTCAAATGTTGATAATCAGGAATTTGATTAAATAACAATTCATATGGTGTCTTACCTTGGAGAACAGGAGTAGGTAATCTATTGATTAAGTATGTAGCAGTAATTACTGCTTCATCCCAAAAGGTAAGGGGAAGGGAAGCTGTAGAAAGCATTGCCAAAGCTGTTTCTATAACATGGCGATGCTTTTTCTCAACCCTGCCATTTTGTTCATGCATATGAGGACATAAATATCTATTATGTATGCCATATTTAAGTATAAATTCTTTAAAACTATTGGAGCTATACTCTTCTCCATGATCAATTTGTAACTCCTTCAATTTATGTCCTGTTAAGTTTTCAATGAGAGTCTTATATTGTAAAAATGCAGTATATACCTGAGATTTAGATTGTAATAGATATAGACAAGTGTACCTACTATATGCATCAACAAGTATAACATAGTACCTAAAACCAAGATGAGATATAATAGGGACTGGGCCCAAACATCAAAATATACTAATTGAAGAGGTGTAGTGTAAGTAGTACTGTAGTAGTAGAATCATAAAAGACATCTTGTGTAATTTTGCATAAACACAGTTTTCACACAATGAATTATCAGAAGTTGAATTAAAGGAGTCAATTGTATTCAGAGTAATAATATTGCATTTATCTAAGACTGTGTGTACAGTTTGTTTGGCAGCATGTCCTAGCCTTTTGTGCCACAATTCAAAAGAAGAACATGTAATAGCTAGAATTCTAGGTATAAAATTTAAACAAAGAAAAATGAGGAACAACAACATTAACAAATTTGTAGATTCTTCCTCTACGAAATCCTTGCAAGAGAACCTTCTTAGAAAACTGACATTTAACAAAGCAAACAAAGACATGAAATTAAAACAAAAAAATGTTATTATCTTGAACAAATTTAGAAATACTGACTAAATTCTTTGTGATATGTGGTGTGTGAATTCATTTTTGTAATTGAAACCATCTATTTGAGTCTTGTGCATAAAGAATTGAATTTTCATAATGTTTAATAGACAAACCTGATCCATCACCTATAAGAACCTGATTTAGGCTAGAATATTCTGTGTTGGTAAGTAGGTTGAAGTGATTTGGGGTGACATGGTATGATGCACCTGTGTCTAGGTACCAAGAAGTGTCTGCTACTGATGAGAAAACAGCCATGTATGCCTCAGGATGATGAAAAAATGCTATAGTTGGTGGTGGCGTGGTAGATAGCACTGGTGGTTGTAATGATGGTGTAGAAGATGAAGAAAAATGAGATTGAGGTCTATAAACGGGTGCAGTAGAATTTAAGAGAGGAAGAATTTGTTGATCAAATCTATGATAGCAATGTCAAGTAATATGATCCGTACGACCACAAACTTGGCGTTGTGGTCTAGAATTTGAATTAAAGAATCTGCCTCCTCGAGAGAATCTATCCCCTCTGCCTCGTCGTCCTCCAAAACCCCTTCCTTGATTGATGGAAGATAAAAAATTGCCTTGTGTCAAATGAGCCTATGCTATTAAACTATATGAATTTCGAAACTTATCTACCATATCATCATGAGTCATAATGAGAGTTTCAACTTCACTTAACGAGTACATTTTCGGTTTTACATTAACAGTAAAAATTAGCATTTGATAATCATAATTCAGACCCTAAAAAAAGTGCTTTAATATGCTCTGCTGATGTAAGAGGGCTTCCTAAAGTCGCAAGAGAGTTAGCAACATGTTTGACTTTGAACATATAATTAGAGGCATATAATCCATGTTTATTGATGAGTTTCAATTGTGCCTTGAGTTATTTGATTTTGTACAAGATTGAATTAGCGAAGTAATCTTTAATCTTTCTCCAAATTTGAAAACTAAAAGCACTGCCTACCACTTTGTTTTTGAAATTCGGATCAATTGATGCAAACATCCATGACATAAGGTTGGAATCATCTTGCCTCCACTACTTGTAGTGAGCAGATTATTTTCCAGCAATTTGATCTTCTTCAAAAAGGTATTGAGGGAGAATTTTTTCTGATAAAAGATAATCTTGTAAATCTTGCCCATAAATAGTAGCCATAGCTTGTTGTAACCAAGTCTTGTGATTATTTTCATCAAATTTATCTCCAATCAGGATGAGTAATCGTTGATTCAAGAAGCATGTCATGGTAGGAACAGATGTGACGATATTTTGGGGGTTGTTGTTACTGTTGACAGAGTTAGAATTGAAAGGCGATTCAGCCATTGAAGAATAAAAACCTAAACTCTAGATATCATCTGAAGAGAATTGAAGCATGTAATTTTCAAGAAGAAAGATGAATATAAAATAGGGGCATGATGATGATGTATACAAGCTAGATAGTGAAAATCAAGAAAGAACTTAAGACAACTTAGTAAAGAAGAAAATACAGTAAAAGCAAAATTAGGATTATGAAAAATATGTATCGCACCTCTTTTTCATTTTGAAAGCAAAGACTTCGTGGTTATACTTATGACTCATACTAGTTAACAGAGTCTTGCTTTTCTTGACCTGCACTAGCACTATTACTCAAATTTGCTTTAGTGTCCACTATATCTTTTACAAGTTCTCGCTTCTTTCTTCCCTCCTTCCTCCGCTATTTTTGCCATGAACCTCACAACGCCGCACAGCATGGATCCAAAAGGCTACGTCTACAGTGTAAATCATGTTGCTTGTATTCGAAGTTTGTATTCATAGGTTTTGATGAATGACAAACCAACAAACGACATGAAAGACAAACCAACAAACAACTTGAATGAACAAGCATGTTGAAAGATCAACCAACATTCAACGTTGAGGAATGAAGAGTTGAAAGCAACACAAAAACAACAAGAAACTCAAGTCCACAACATTTGAAGACAAGTATAGTGTCTTAGGACTTAGGTAACTTCTTGTTAAGAACCAATTGCTAAATCTCTCAACACACACTCACAAAATGTTTTGATGCACATCTTGCAATTCGATGCTAGCCAAATGGTTTAAAACTTGTTTTCAAAGGTACAAAAGCATAGGGATTGACTCCAACAAGTTTGAGATCAATCCTAAGTATTTTGAAGTGATTTTAAGCCATTCTTTAAGGTTTGCATCGATGCAAAGCATGCAACGACTTGTTGCATCGATGCAAAGATGTTTGCATCGATGCAACCTAGCTGAAAATTCAAATTTCAGCGCCAAAGACACATTTGCATCGATGCAAAGTGTTATGCATCGATGCAAATAATTCAAAAACATAAAAAAACGGCTAGTTTTGACAAAAAAGGCTCCATCCCATTAATTCCCCAACGTTTCTAAGGTTTGGGGAATCTATAAATAGATGGATTGAAGCCTATTTCAGACTTGAATTTTTGAAAACTATCTTGTTCATATTCTTTCATTCTACACATTTTTT
>NC_029774.3:94341805-94343612 GCF_000817695.3 Arachis duranensis | reverse complement strand
GCTCCATCCCATTAATTTCCCAACGTTTCTAAGGTTTGGGGAATCTATGAATAGATGGATTGAAGCCTTATTTCACCAATTTTTGAGTATTTGGAAACTATCTTGTTCATATTCTTTCATTCTACACATTTTTTATAATACACTATTTGAGAGAGCAATATCAATTGGTTCAGTAGTGCTAAACTTGTAATCATACACTCTTCTAGAGAGTACTCATTTCATCTCAATAATTCTTTGAGAATTGTTTTCTTGTACACTTTGTAAATTGGAGTGTGATCTCCAAGGTTGAGTCAAGAGTTATAAACACTATAGTCGGTGAGGATACCAAAGAGGTATACTAAGTACTCAAGGCAAATCTTAGAGAAGGTATCTCTAAGTGGAGTGGGTTAGTATACGAGTGGTGATCATATACCGTGAGGTGTTAGAAACTAAGGACTCGGATTGTAAAAGGTTTTGCGCGAGCACCTTGAAGCTTGGGAATAGTGGAACTTCTCAATTGCGATTGAGAAAGAAAGTGGACGTAGGACAAGGATTGTGCCGAACCACTCTAAATAGCGTTTGCATCTCTCCAAACTCATCTCTTCAATATTATTGTCTTTTACCTTTGAGCAAATAAATTGTGATCGAAAAGTAGCTTTGTAAGTACTTAAGGAGTAGCTTAAGTCCGATTGGTGAAAAGCTTGATCAATTTATTTGATTTGGTGTCTATTGGAAAGTAAAAGCTCCTTATAAATGCTTAGCAATTGAGTTAAGCTCTTGGAAAAATACTAGTACAATAACACTTTTGTATATTGTCTTTAACTTTCGCAAAAAGATTAATTGTTGTTGCAATACTCAATTCACCCCCCCTCTTGAGTAATTGTGCATAGGTTCTACAAGTGGCATCAGAGCTTAACCCTTTGAAAGACTTAACCGTTTAAGGGAAAAGATCATGGTGATGAGCGGATAATTTATATGCTTTTTGGCATTGTTTTTAGGTAGTTTTTAGTAAATTCAAGCTACTTTTAGGGATGTTTTCATTAGTTTTTATGTTAAATTCACATTTCTGGACTTTACTATGAGTTTGTGTGTTTTTCTGTGATTTCAGGTTATTTCTGGCTGAAATTGAGGGACTTGAGCAAAACTCTGAAAAAGGCTGACAAAAGGACTGCTGATGCTGTTGGAATCTGACCTCCCTGCACTCGAAATGGATTTTCTGGAGCTACAGAACACCAAATGGCGCGCTCTCAACGGCGTTGGAAAGTAGACATCCAGACCTTTCCAGAAATATATAATAGTCCATACTTTATTCGGAAATTGACGACATAACTTGGCGTTGAACGCCAAGTACATGCTGCTGTCTGGAGTTAAACGCCAGAAACACGTCATGATCCGGAGTTGAACGCCCAAAACACGTTATAACTTGGAGTTCAACTCCAAGAAAAGCCTTAGCTCGTGGATAGATCAAGCTCAGCCCAAGCATACACCAAGTGGGCCCCGGAAGTGGATTTATGCATCAATTACTTACTCATGTAAACCCTAGGAGCTAGTTTATTATAAATAGAACATTTAACTATTGTATTAGATGTCTTTGATCATTCGGTCTTGTGAACACATGGGGGCTGGCCATTCGGCCATGCCTGAACCTTTTGCTTGTGTATTTTCAACGGTGGAGTTTCTGCACACCATAGACTAAGGGTGTGGAGCTCTGCTGTACCTCAAGTATTAATGCAATTCTACTTTCTTTTATTCAAATATCTCTTATTCTTATTCCAAGATATTCATTCGTACCCAAGAACATGATGAATGTGATGATAAGTAACCCTCA
>NC_029774.3:94337683-94341416 GCF_000817695.3 Arachis duranensis | reverse complement strand
AAATTCCCACTATTGATTTACATAAGTATTCTATCCTTTTTTTATTTTATTTATCTTTTAATTATCTAATCCAATTACATTTGACCCTATGAATCCACTTAACTGAGATTTACAAGGTGACCATAGCTTGCTTCATACCAACAATCTCTGTGGGATCGACCCTTACTCACGTAAGGTTTATTACTTGGACGACCCAGTACACTTGCTGGTTAGTTGAACGGAGTTGTGTCCACTCGTGCCAATTTCTAAATTCCATAATTTTACAATGAGTGCAACTCAAAGAATAGTAATCACAATTTCGTCCACCAAGTTTTTGGCGCCGTTGCCGGGGATTGTTCGAGTATGGACAACTGACGGTTCATCTTGTTGCTCAGATTAGGTAATTTTCTTTTCAAAAAAATTTTTCAAAATTTTTCTTTTCTTTTTCGTTTTTCCAAAAATGTTTTTCGAAAAAATTAAAATAAAAATACAAAAAAAATCATAAAATCATAAAAATCAAAAATATTTTGTGTTCTTGTTTGAGTCTTGAGTCAATTTTTAAGTTTGGTGTCAATTGCATGCTTTCAAAATTTTTCTTGCATTTTTCGAAAAAATCCATGCATTCATAGTGTTCTTCATGATCTTCAAGTTGTTCTTGACAAGTCTTCTTGTTTGATCTTGATGGTCTCTTGTTTTGTGTCTTTTCTTGTTTTTCATGTGCATCTTTGCATTCATATTTTTCATGCATTAAAGATTTCTAAGTTTGGTGTCTTGCATGTTTTCTTTGCATTAAAAATTTTTCAAAAATATGTTCTTGATGTTCATCATGATCTTCAAAGTGTTCTTGGTGTTCATCTTGACATTCATAGCATTCTTGCATGCATTCATTGTTTTGATCTAAAAATTTCATGCATTGAGTATTTTTGTTGTTTTTCTCTTTCATAATTAAAAAATTCAAAAATCAAAAAAATATCTTTTCCTTATTTTCCTCCAAAATTTCAAAATTTTGGGTTAACTTGGTCAAAAATTTTTCAAAATTAGTTGTTTCTCACAAGTCAAGTCAAAATTTCAATTTTAAAAAAATCTTATCTTTTCAAAATCTTTTTCAAAAATCATATCTTTTTCATTTTTTTATAAACTTCGAAAATTTCAAAAATCTTTTTCAAAATCTTTTTCATATCTTTATATCAAATTTTCGAAAATTAGCTAACAATTAATGTGAATGGTTCAAAAATTTGAAGTTTGTTACTTTCTTGTTAAGAAAGGTTCAATCTTTAAGTTTTAAAATCTTATCTTGTAGTTTCTTGTTAGTTAAGTCAATTTTAAAATTAAATCTTTTTATCTTTTATCTTATCTTTTTCAAAATTTTATTTTTTTTTTTCAAAATTTGATTTCAAAATATCTTATCTAACTTCTTATCTTCTTATCTTTTTCAAAATTTGATTTCAAATCTTTTTCAATCAACTAACTAACTTTTTGTTTGTTTCTTATCTTTTTCAAAACCACCTAACTACTTTTCCCTCTCTAATTTTCGAAAATTCTCCCTCTCTTTTTCAAAAATTCTTTTTGTTTTAAATTTTAATTTTAATTATATTTTGTCTTTGATTTTCGAAAATTACTAACCTCTTTTTCAAAAATTATTTTCGAAATCTCTCTTCTCTTTTCTTCTTCTATTTAATTATTTAATTACTAACACTTCTCTTCACCTCTCTTCATCCAAAAATCCGAATCTCCATCTCCATTCTGCTATCCCCTTTCTTCTTCTACTAACATAAAGGAATCTCTATACTGTGACATAGAGGATTCCTCTTTCTTTCCTTGTTTTCTTCTCTTTCATATGAGCAGGAACAAGGAAAAAGGCACTCTTGTTGAAATTGATCCAGAACCTGAAAGGACTCTGAAGAGAAAATTAAAAGAAGCTAAATTACAACAATCCAGAAACAACCTTTCAGAAATTTTCGAACAAGAGAAGGAGATGGCAGTCGAAAATAATAATAATAATGCAAGGAGAATGCTTGGTGACTTCACAAAGCCAACGTCCAAGTTTGATGGAAGAAGCATCTCCATTCCTGCCATTGGAGCCAATAACTTTGAGCTTAAGCCTCAACTAGTTGCATTAATGCAACAAAACTGCAAGTTTTATGGACTTTCATCTGAAGATCCTTATCAGTTCTTAACTAAGTTCTTGTAAGTATGTGATACTGTAAAGACGAATGGAGTTAATCCTGAAGTCTACAGACTCATGCTTTTCCCCTTTGCTGTAAGAGACAGAGCTAGAATATGGTTGGATTCACAACCTAAGGATAGCCTGGACTCCTGGGATAAGCTGGTCACAGCCTTCTTGGATAAATTCTTTCCTCCTCAAAAGTTGAGCAAGCTGAGAGTGGATGTCCAGACCTTCAAGCAAAAAGATGGTGAATCACTCTATGAAGCTTGGGAAAGATACAAGAAGCTGACCAAAAGATGTCCATCTGACATGTTTTCAAAATGGACCTTATTAGATATATTAGAGACCATAGAGATTCCATTAAATCTCCTTCTGCCATTCATGAGCTCTGAAGACTATTCTTCCTCTGAAGAGGATGAAGATGTGACTGGAGAGCAAGTTGCTCAATATTTAGGAGCTATCATGAAGCTGAATGCCAAGCTGTTTGGTAATGAGACTTGGGAAAGTGAACCTCCCTTGCTCATTAATGAACTAGATACTTGGATTCAGCAAATTCTACCTCAAAAGAAACAAGATCCTGGCAAGTTCTTAATACCTTGCACCATTGGCACCATGAGCTTTGAAAAAGCTCTATGTGATCTTGGGTCAGGGATAAATCTGATGCCACTTTCTGTAATGGAGAAGCTAGGGATCATTGAGGTACAACCTGCCCTGTTCTCATTACAATTGGCAGACAAGTCCTTGAGACAAGCTTATGGAATGGTAGAGGATGTGTTAGTTAAGGTTGAAGGCCTTTACATCCCTGCTGATTTCATAATCTTAGACACTAGGAAGGAAGAGGATGAGTGCATCATCCTTGGAAGACCTTTCCTAGCCACAGCAGAAGCTGTGATAGATGTCAACAGAGGTGAGTTAGTCCTTCAATTGAATGGGGACTACCTTGTTTTTAAGGCACATTTCCATCCCTCTGTGACAAAAGAGAGTAAGCATGAAGAGCTTCTCTCAGTTCAGAGTCAAAAAGAGCCCACACAGTCAAACTCTAAGTTTGGTGTTGTGAGGCCACAACCAAACTCTAAGTTTGGTGTTAAGACCCCATACCCAAACTCTAAGTTTGGTGTTGGGACTATACAACATTGACCTGATCACCTTGTGGCTCCATGAGAGCCACTGTCAAGCTATTGACATTAAAGAAGCGCTTGTTGGGAGGCAACCCAATTTTATTTATCTAATTTTATTTTATTTTGTTTCTTTGTTATTTTTGTGTTTAATTAGGTACATGATTATGAGGAGTCACGAAAAAAATCAAAAAAAATTAAAAACAGAGTCAAAAACAGAAGAAAAAATTTTTCACCCTGGAGGACGCACAGGCTGGCGTTCAACGCCAGTAAAGTGCATCTGGCCGGCGTTCAACGCCAGAACAGAGCACCATTCTGGCGCTGAACGCCAGAAACAAGCAACATCCTGGCGCTGAACGCCAGGAATGTGCCCAGAGAGGAAAAACTGGCACTGAACGCCAGTAACAAGCATGAAACTGGCGTTCAACGCCAGAAACATACTTTACATGGGCGTTGAACGCCCAGAACGTGC
>NC_029774.3:94335654-94336172 GCF_000817695.3 Arachis duranensis | reverse complement strand
AACGTCATGATCCAGAGTTGAACGCCCAAAACACGTCATAACTCGGAGTTCAACTCCAAGAGAAGCCTCAGCTCGTGGATTGATCAAGCTCAACCCAAGCATACACCAAGTGGGCCCCGGAAGTGGATTTATGCATCAATTACCTACTCATGTAAACCCTAGGAGCTAGTTTATTATAAATAGAACATTTAACTATTGTATTAGATGTCTTTGATCATTCGGTCTTGTGACCACATGGGGGCTGGCCATTCGACCATGCCTGAACCTTTTGCTTGTGTATTTTCAACGGTGGAGTTTCTGCACACCATAGACTAAGGGTGTGGAGCTCTGCTGTACCTTAAGTATTAATGCAATTCTACTTTCTTTTATTCAAATCTCTCTTATTCTTATTCCAAGATATTCATTCGTACCCAAGAATATGATGAATGTGATGATAGGTAACCCTCATTATCATTCTCACTTATGAACGCACGTGATTGACAACCACTTCCGTTCTACATGCAACAGAGCTTGAATGT
>NC_029774.3:94335283-94335554 GCF_000817695.3 Arachis duranensis | reverse complement strand
TGGCGTTCAAACGCCAGTAACCAACAAGGGAGTGGCGTCTAACGCCACTCCAGCTTCCACCCCTGGCATTCAAATGCCAGTAAGTGATCAGTCACATACAAGTGCTGATAACAACCCTTCTAAAAAGGCCTCCCAACCCACTTCTGTAGGTAATAAACCTGCAGCAACTAAGGTTGAGGAATACAAAGCTAAGATGCCTTATCCTCAAAAACTCCGCCAAGCGGAACAGGATAAGCAATTTGCCCGCTTTGCAGACTATCTCAGAACTCTT
>NC_029774.3:94332851-94333742 GCF_000817695.3 Arachis duranensis | reverse complement strand
CCTGCTAATGTTAAGGCAATCAGAAGCTTTCTGGGGCATGCAGGATTCTATAGGAGGTTTATAAAAGATTTTTCAAAAATCGCCAAACCTCTGAGCAACCTGCTAGCTGCTGACACGCCATTTATCTTTGATAAAGAATGTCTGCAGGCATTTGAGACTCTGAAAGCTAAATTGGTTACTGCACCAATCATCTCTGCACCAGACTGGACATTACCATTTGAATTGATGTGTGATGCCAGTGACCATGCAATTGGTGCAGTGGGGGGACAAAGGCATGACAAGCTTCTGCACGTCATTTACTATGCCATCCGTGTTTTGAATGATGCACAGAAGAATTACACAACCACAGAAAAAGAGCTACTAGCAGTGGTTTACGCCATTGACAAATTTTCTAGGAAGACCTTTCCTAGCAACTGACCGAACCCTCATTGATGTCCAAAAAGGGGAAGTAACCTTGAGAGTCAATGAGGAGGAGTTTAAGTTGAATGTTGTCAAATCTATGCAACACCCAGACACCCCAAATGACTGCATGAGTGTTGATATTATTGACTCTCTGGTAAGAGAGGTCAATATGGCTGAAAGTCTTGAATCAGAGCTAGAAGACATCTTTAAAGATGTTCAGCCTGATTTGGAGGAATTAGAGAAGATAATAGAACCTCTAAAAATCCCTCAAGAAGAGGAGAAACCTCCAAAACCCGAACTCAAACCATTACCACCATCCCTGAAATATGCATTTCTAGGAGAAGGTGATACCTTTCATGTAATTATAAGTTCTACCTTAGAGCCACAGGAAGAGGAAGCGCTAATTCAAGTGCTAAGGACGCACAAGACAGCTCTTGGGTGGTCCATTAGTGATCTTAAGGGCATTAGCCCAGCCAGATGCATGCACAA
>NC_029774.3:94327964-94328560 GCF_000817695.3 Arachis duranensis | reverse complement strand
GAAGTCAGATTTGATCTGAAAGAAGATGAATATCCGGAGATCCAAGAGCAAATTCGAAACAGGAATTGGGAAATTCTGGCCAATCCTGAAACGAAAGTGGGGAAGAACATGGTTCAGGAATTTTATGCTAATCTATGGCAGACAGAAAGACAGAGAATCATTGGAGCTGCTCTCTTTGACCATAAGACCTTAGTCAGAGGAAAGATCATTCATACCAATTCTGACAAGATCAGGGAGATATTTAAGCTTCCCCAACTGAAAGATGACCCAGACTCTTTTAATAGGAGAATGATGAGGGTCAATAAAGGGCTGGACAAGGTTCTGGAGGACATATGCATCCCTGGAGCCAAGTGGACCACCAGCACGACTGGCATCCCAGTTCAACTCAAAAGGGAAGATCTGAAATCAGTAGCCAGAGGTTGGCTGGATTTCGTAGGCCGTTCCATACTGCCCACCAGCAACCGTTCTGAGGTTACTATTAAAAGAGCAGTAATGATTCACTGCATCATGTTGGGAAAAGAAGTGGAAGTCCATCAGCTGATCTCCTATGAGCTATATAAAATAGCAAACAGGAATTCTAAGGACGCCAGATTGGC
>NC_029774.3:94325754-94326642 GCF_000817695.3 Arachis duranensis | reverse complement strand
AAGCCCCGCTCATCTAATAAGAATCTGAGCTTCATTTAAAACTCTAAAATATTATTACTTCTTAATTTCTGTTAGAACCTATTTTATTCATCTAGTTGCTTGAGGACAAGCAACAGTTTAAGTTTGGTGTTGTGATGAGCGGTTATTTTATACGCTTTTTGGGGGTAATTTCATGTAGATTTTAGCATGTTTCAGTTAGTTTTTAGTAGAATAATATTAGTTTTTAGGCAAAAATCATATTTCTGGACTTTACTATGAGTGTGTGTATTTTTCTGTGATTTCAGGTATTTTCTGGCTGAAATTGAGGGAGTTGAGCAAAAATCTGAGTTAGGCTGAAAAAGGACTTCTGATGTTGTTGGATCCTGACCTCCCTGCACTCGAAATGGATTTTTTGGAGCTACAGGAGTCCAATTGGCGCGCTCTCAACGGCGTTGGAAAGTAGACATCCAGGGCTTTCCAGCAATATATAATAGTCCATACCTTGCGCGAAGATAGACGACGTAACTTGGCGTTGAACGCCAAGTTCATGCTGCTGTCTGGAGTTAAACGCCAGAAAAACGTCATGATCCGGAGTTGAACGCCCAAAACACGTCATAACCTGGAGTTTAACGCCAAGAAAGGCCTCTACTCGTGGATAGCTTTAGTCTCAGCCCCAGCACACACCAAGTGGGCCCTAGAAGTGGATTTCTGCACCAAATATCTTAGTTTATTCATTTTCTGTAAACCTAGGTTACGAGTTTACTATTTAAACAACTTTTAGAGACTTATCTTGTACCTCATGACATTTTTTAGATCTGAATTACATACTTTTTGACGGCATGAGTCTCTAAACTCCATTGTTGGGGGTGAGGAGCTCTGCAACGTCTCGATGATTTAATACAATTCCTT
>NC_029774.3:94325019-94325599 GCF_000817695.3 Arachis duranensis | reverse complement strand
ACCTCTGTTCTACATCAGACTGAATGAACTTCTCTTAGATTCCTTAATCAGAATCTCCGCGGTATAAGCTAGAATTGATGGCGGCATTCATAAGAATCCGGAAAGTCTAAACCTTGTCTGTGGTATTCCGAGTAGGATTCTGGGATTGAATGACTGTGACGAGCTTCAAACTCCTGAAGGCTGGGCATCAGTGACAGACGCAAAAGAATCAATGGATTCTATTCCAACCTGATTGAGAACCAACAGATGATTAGCCGTGCTGTGACAGAGCATAGGAACGTTTTCACTGAGAGGATGGGAAGTAGCCACTGACAATGGTGACGCCCTACATACAGCTTGCCGTAGACGTGCTTTACAAACAATTGAGTTAAATATTACATTGCAGAAATTCAGAGGACAAAGAATCTCCAAAACTCCAACATATTTCCCATTACTGCACAACAAGTAACAATTTGATTCTCTCTTATTTTTCTTACAATTTTAAATACTTTGACTTCTTACAATTAAATCCAAATCACCTTATTGACCTCCTGACTAAGATCAATAAAATAAATATTGATTGCTTCAAACCAATAATCTC
>NC_029774.3:94319870-94324894 GCF_000817695.3 Arachis duranensis | reverse complement strand
TTTCAAAGGTACAAAAGCATAGGAATTGACTCCAACAAGTTTGAGATCAATCCTAAGCATTTTGAAGTGATTTTAAGCCATTCTTTAAGGTTTGCATCGATGCACACTCATCTTGCATCGATGCAAAGCATGCAACGACTTGTTGCATCGATGCAAAGATGTTTGCATCGATGCAACCTAGCTGAAAATTCAAATTTCAGCTTCAAAGACACATTTGCATCGATGCAAAGTGTTATGCATCGATGCAAATGATTCAAAAACATAAAAAAACGGCTAGTTTTGACAAAAAGGCTCCATCCCATTAACTCCCCAACGTTTCTAAGGTTTGGGGAGTCTATAAATAGATGGATTGAAGCCTTATTTCATATACTTGAGTATTTTCAAACTATCTTATTCATATTCTTTCATTCTACACATTTTTTAAGGTATTATAATACACAATTTGAGAGAGCAATATCAATTGGTTCAATAGTGCTAAACTTGTAATCATACACTCTTCTAGAGAGTACTCATTTCATCTCAACAATTCTTTGAGAATTGTTTTCTTGTACACTTTGTAAATTGGAGTGTGATCTCCAAGGTTGAGTCAAGAGTTATAAACACTATAGTCGGTGAGGATACCAAAGAGGTATACTAAGTACTCAAGGCAAATCTTAGAGAAGGTATCTCTAAGTAGAGTGGGTTAGTATACGAGTGGTGATCATATACCGTGAGGTGTTAGAAACTAAGGACTCGGATTGTAAAAGGTTTTGCGCGAGCACCTTGAAGCTTGGCAATAGTGGAACTTCTCAATTGTGATTGAGAAAGAAAGTGGACGTAGGACAAGGATTGTGCCGAACCACTCTAAATAGCGTTTGCATCTCTCCAAACTCATCTCTTCAATATTATTGTCTTTTACCTTTGAGCAAATAAATTGTGATCGAAAAGTAGCTTCGTAAGTACTTAAGGAGTAGCTTAAGTCCGATTGGTGAAAAGCTTGATCAATTTATTTGAGTTGGTGTCTATTGGAAAGTAAAAGCTCCTTATAAATGCTTAGCAATTGAGTTAAGCTCTTGGAAAAATACTAGTACAATAACACTTTTGTATATTGTCTTTAACTTTCGCAAAAAGATTCATTATTGTTGCAATACTCAATTCACCCCGTCTTGAGTAATTGTGCATAGGTTCTACATACAGTAACATGTTGGATGCGCAGATTGATGCTGTGAAGAGGTATGCAGCGGAAGTTTTATATAAATATATGGATATTTATTTTTCATGCAAATGAGATGTTTATTCTTAATGTAAATGAACATTTTTTTCTTCATACAAATGGGATGTTTGTTCTTAATACAGTACTCGAAGTTGGTAACTGCGAGAGATAGTGACATTAACGAGGGGATTTGAATTAAAAGGGAGTGTAATTAGGATTAAAAAAAGAAAATGATTGAAATTTTCAATGGTAGGATTAAAAAGTTTTTCTTGAATTGGAGTGTTTTTTTTTTTTGAAAAAAATCCAAAACAGTCCCTGACAATTACCTCAAAAGATAACGAGGTCCTTGACAAAAGAAAATACCAACCCAACTCCTAAGATTTATTTTTATATGACTGATTAACTCTTATGCCAAAAAAAGTTAATATTGATATTTTTTTCACAGGAACTAATCAGTCTAAAAAAAATTAAAGACTAAATTAGGTATTTTTTTTAAAAAATCTCATTATAAAAGATAATTGTCAGAAATCAAAGAGAATATTTACTTTTTTTTTTAATCAGTCTACTATTCACCTTATTTAGATATTCAATGGTCTAGCTAGCAGGATTGTAAAAATTTTACTAAACCAGCCTACACATTAGATTTCCCTCATGATGCTAATACTCTCCCTCTTCCTCCCTCAACTGCCTCCTCTAGAGTTAATGATTTGCTTTGCTTCGACTTAAATGGTAAAAGTCGATGTATCCGCGCATGCACTGCCTCTCCTTCTTAGTCTTATAGATTAAGGAAAACTTTCAAGTGTGAACATACATGAATTATACATATCCGTATGTTCAGAAAATGCCAAATCCTAAATGTGTAAATGTGAAAGCTCTCTGCCCCTTTCCCCCTTGCCTATTCGCCCCTCCCTGTCCCACCACTCCACTCTCCTAGTCTCTCCTCTCTTGTCTTTTACTAATATTATTATTAGTATTTTGCAATTGCCAATTTCCATTACCATATATAAATAGATATCCCCGCAATCCACAAGACACAACCAACCATGGCAGAACCACCTAAAGGGGACATCTCCCCGGAGAGCCGCAACGAGGACGACGCCGGAGCCGCCTTCGTCCTCGAGTCCAAAGGTAATCAACAAATTTTGGTTTTCAATGATATGATCCTGCAGCATGATAACAATCAAGAGAAAATGATGTATATGTAGGTGAATGGTGGCATGCGGGGTTTCATCTAACGACGGCGATAGTGGGGCCAACAATACTCACGCTGCCGTACGCATTCAGGGGGCTGGGATGGGGCCTTGGGTTCTTGTGCCTCACCGTGATGGGCCTAGTCACCTTCTACTCTTACTTCCTCATGTCCAGAGTGCTCGATCACTGCGACAAATCAGGCCGTCGCCATATCCGTTTCCGCGAACTCGCCGCCGACGTCTTTGGTAATTTCACCATGCTTACTATGCAGCACTGCCATATATATCTGCCACGTGTCAATGTTGCTTATAGCCACATTCCCTGCTTCGTTGACTTTCATAACCGATGCCATAAAACTATTGTTTGAGCCGTAAAATTTACACTATTCACAAATTTGTTGGACACTGTTTCGGGGGTTATACTTTACAGTTCAGGGTTTAAACTTGACAACTTTCAGGTATGATTAGTTTCTCAAATCTTTTACTTCATTATTAAAAAAAAAAAACAAAACAAAACAAAACAAATAAATAAATAAATAAAAGAAATATTTAAATATTTTTGTTTAATTCTTAGACGCATCTTTTTTATTATCGTTACTGCATAGTGTAGAACTTATTTTACATAAGTTGTATTCAGTTGGTCATAACATTTCTTTTTCTTTCTTATTTTGATAACATTTTCTTGGTTGCTTTGGTTTGTGGCAGGTTCGGGATGGATGTTCTATTTTGTAATCTTTATTCAAACAGCAATCAACACTGGAGTTGGTGTGGGGGCAATTTTGCTTGCTGGCGAATGTCTTAAGGTTTGCCTAATTATTATTACTTTTCTGCTTATATTATTGCCAATATTTCTAACAATGCTACGTTCTTCTCTTTTTACATTCCTTTTTTTTTTATTTTTATGTCATTGAGTGAGAAAGGATAAAAGAAAGTATAATAGACTTGTGTCCTAGTGAATAACTCGTATATATCTCCATTAATTTATACTCGTACTCTACGTAGTATTATTTTATAAATTTAATATTTTTTTAAAAATATTAATTAAGAAATAAACGAGAAAGATTAAATTTTTTAATGTATTAATGATATTTTTTAAGAAAAAAATTTAACTAATATATATTTTAAGAATATAAATTAAAATTATTAATAATAAAAAATTTAAACCGAAGTTGGATGTATGATAGAATGTATGACCAAAGGCGAGGTCTTAAGCACAGTTTTGTTAAAGGGATAAATGAATTTGTGGATATGTGTACTAGAACTCATGAATTTCTCAGAGGAGGTTTAGTTTGGTGTCCATGTGCCAGATGTCAATGTGGGAGATTTAAACAGTTGATCGACATTAAGATTGATCTATATATTCATGGGTTTAAACTTAATTATTGGGTTTAGACAGAGCATAAATTTTATATTTTTATGAATAATTTTATTATGTATTTTAAGAACAAATGATAACTAAATCTTTAAAAACATAATCAATCAAAACTTTCCATTTGAATATCATCCAAAGTTCGGTTTTGCCGTGGAAAAATGGTTTTACACTTTAAGTAATTAACGTCGTTTCGTGACGTGTTCTATCATTCATTCTTATTCAATGGGGATAAGACATTTGAGAGCTAAGACAAATGAAAATGGCAATATAGAAGTATCAAAAATGTTATTTTTACATTAAAATTAATTATTAATATATTTATATATAAATATATGTGTAATTTAAGTTTTTTTAATTTATATTAAAGAGTTATGCTACTTATATACTAAATTAATTACTAGTATAAAATATAAGTTGAAATATAAATATATATTAAAAATAAATTAAACTATACATTTATTTATATACAAATATATTAGTGACTTATAAATATGATTGATTTTAGTGTATAAATAATATTTTTGTAATTAATTATATGTATTCTTTTCTAATTTCTACCGTGTGAGTTAAGCCGAAAAGCCGAACTTTTGGCGGCAAGCAAGGCAGCCGATTAGATGAGATGAAAACGAAGAGGCTAAATTTAACAAGAAAAAGTCTAGGGGACCAGCAGTTTTATTGAATTTTGGCCAGCATGTAACCAGTAGAGGAAGGTGAGCCATTGGATGAAATCTCATACCAATCTCACACCATCAAATCATTATTGATGGCTAATTGATGACTAACAATCACAAAAATTACTGGCCCCCTAGCATTGCTCATTTAACAAATGTAAAGTTATATTGTCACTTTAAAAAAAAATACACCATTAATTGTTTTTAAATTAAAATAATAAATTTATAAATAATAAATATTATAAATTTAAAAATAATTAAAATATTGTTTCATTATCATTATTATTTTAGAGAATTTTTTTTTCAGCAAATCCAGTTAGCTTATTAAGTAAGATGCTTCTTTGAGAAAATTATAGATGAGATTGGATATATATTGTATTAAGTGATTATTACGGGTGTGTTTGTTTTTGTTTTTGAAAGGAAAAAAATATATTTAAACTTTTTTAAAATTTCAATTTTTAATTTGGTTATTTTTTTATTTATAAACGTAGAATTGATTTTATACCTATAACTACGTTTAGAAGAAATAATAATTTTTAGTTTTTTGTCTTACTAATTGGCGTTCAGCCATTAATTCTAAATATTTATATTTTTTATCA
>NC_029774.3:94268328-94318209 GCF_000817695.3 Arachis duranensis | reverse complement strand
TTAAATAAATTTATTAAAAAAATTTCATGAGCTATTAAAAATGGGCAAAAGAGTATTGTATGAAATTCGAATTAATAGCTCATTAATATTTTAAAGAAGTCTCGTAATTAAATATTTTGTTAACTTTTTTTTAATGCATAAAATAAAAATATATTTTTTAAAATTTTTTAATTATTAATTTTTTAATCAATTATTAATTTTTTAATAAAATAATGGGCAAAATTAAATCATTAGTAATTCGAATCTGGCCAATTCGAATTACCATGTGCAGCGTGTGTGAGTGTAATTCGAATCAAGATGATTCGAATTATTATGGGTGTAATTCGAATCAGCTTGATTCGAATTATGGTGTGTCTGCATGTGTGAGTAATTCGAATCATATTGATTCGAATTACATGAAATTCTAGTTCGAAACATATTGATTCGAACTATATAATAATGTGTGTTGGTAGATTCATGAATCAATTTTCTATTTGGTTGATTTGTGTAAAATTTTCTTCTCCTTGGTTTATTATAGTGTCTTGCCCTAAATATTAGTTATACACTTATACTCACTTCAATTTTTACAACTTCGTTCTAATTTTTTTCTCAACAAAATTTTATTCATATTTTGATTGATATTTAAAAAATAAATCCAAAATTAAAATTTATCTCAAATTTTAATATTTATTTGTATTTTTTTATATTAAGTAATGTTGTTAATTAATTAAAATTTGAATGATGTATTTTTGTTATTATTATTATTAATTATGGAGTTATTAAACTTATTTTTGTATATTACTAATTTTTAATTGTGAATTATTTTTTAATTAAAGTTAATCTTATTAAAAAGATAAAGAAACTTTAGACTTTTGAAAATATTTGGAAACCAAACAAAATTAGCCAAAAATAACCATAACTTACCTTATTTAATATTTATTAATTGTTGCGACAATTAATACATAAATGCTAAATAATGCAAGTTCTGACTATTGTTTTTGTCTCCTTAGCATTAGCTAGACTTTAGTCCTCATTTATTGTTTACCTCGCAAAATTTAAGTGAAATTATTTCTCATGACAAGCTATAAACTAAGATTTGAAAGAGTTCTTAGTGGGAGATGCTTTAAAGTTATCAATTCAAAATATGTTTATAAAGAACCTATAGTCATTCCCATTACTAGCATTCCCCGAATTATTAGGCTACGGTTATCAAGAGGAGGGAGGTGAATCAGCTTGCTGATCTATCAACCAACCCTGACTAATAAATTTATTAAGAGAGCTAATAAATTTACTTTATTAAGGCAATTGAATTGATAACTACTGCAAAACAGCGAGCTAGCTAGCTACAATCTTGTTCAAAGTAAGGATATTAAATTGGTGAAGTAATAATGTTACGTTTATTGAAGATCATGTACTCGAATCTTTCACCCCACGGAAGCCTAAAGCTGTATGATTTTATAGCAATGGTGACAGTGGTGATGATAGTATTATCTCAGCTTCCCACATTCCATTCGCTGCGACACATCAATTTGTGTTCTCTGTTTCTAAGCCTGGCCTACACCTTCCTCGTCGTTGGTGCCTGTATTCATGCAGGTATTACTATTACTATTACGAAAAGTGATAGGGGACAGCAACTTTTGTGATTTATAACCGTCAAATATTCATTAAAGTTGCTGGCCGTAGACTTTTCTTACTATTACCGTAACTATATGATGCAATGCAATGTGTAATTAGTTTGCTTTGCTTTGCTGCAGGTACCTCAAAAAACGCACCTTCAAGGGACTATTCCCTAGAAGCCAACAAGTCTGATAGGGTCTTCAACGCCTTCACTTCCATCTCCATTATTGCAGCAATATTTGGGAATGGCATACTCCCAGAAATACAAGTAATGGAATCAAATTATTTAATAAGCATAATAGTGTGGTTATGAATGATACGAATGAATGAATGAATGCAGGCAACTGTAGCACCCCCTGCCACAGGGAAGATGGTAAAAGGGCTCATCATGTGTTATGCCGTAATATGCGTCACATTTTATTCTGCTGCAGTTTCTGGATATTGGGTATTCGGAAACAAGTCCAATTCTAACATCTTGAAGAGCCTTCTTCCAGATGACGGTCCTTCTCTCGCTCCCACTTGGCTCCTCGGCCTCGCCGTCGTCTTTGTGCTTCTTCAGCTCTTTGCCATTGGCCTCGTAATTAATTAAATCCACCATTTCCTTCCTTCCTACCTTCTTTGTTATATATATTAGAATATAATAATAATAGAATGATGTGAATATCATCATCAATCACAGGTGTATTCTCAAGTTGCATATGAGATAATTGAGAAGAATTCAGCAGATGCCAAGCAGGGAATGTTTTCCAAAAGAAACCTCATTCCGCGCATAATTCTTCGAACCATTTACATGATATTCTGCGGATTTATGGCGGCCATGCTACCATTTTTCGGGGACATCAACGCTGTGGTTGGTGCTTTAGGCTTCATTCCTCTGGATTTCGTTCTGCCTATGCTTATGTACAACATAACCCACAAGCCCTCCAATTCATCGTTAACTTATTGGATCAACATCTCAATCATAGTTGTCTTTACTGGTGCTGGAATCATGGGTGCATTCTCTTCTATAAGGATATTGGTACTTGATGCCAACAAATTCAAGCTCTTTGGCGGCGATATTGTCGATTAAATTAACTTATGTATAGTAAGCAACTACGTAGCTTAATTCGATCATCGCTGGAGCCTTATGATTGATTCAAGTGATGGGTGTTATATAGTAAGGGGTCCGCACCTCGAAATCTTAACTGTTCATCAATAATAGTTAATGAAAAAGTATAGGTAGACAATAAAAATATTAAACAATATGAACAATGAATATATCGGATGTTCAATTCACAAAGTGTGCGGATGATTATTCTAATATTAAGATTTAGGTGAGTAAATTGGAATGTAGTATGTTTTATTTGAATTGGGCCAATTTTAGGGCCCATTGTTCATGTTATTTAAGAAAGTCATTGTTTACCTAGCAAATGAAAAAGTATAAGTAAACAATGAAAATATTAAACAATGTGAATAATGAATATATCGGATGTTCAATTCACTAGGTTGATAATGAGTTTAAGCATCGTTATTGTTCTTGTGTGAGTAACCTGGACGTAACTTGGTTTTTGGACGTCGACGCCGAGCTGTTGCCTTCAACGCCGAGCTAAAAGCTAGGAAGATCCGAGCTCTTCGTCCAGAGAGATATCACGTCACGGAGAGTATGAACAAAGGGGGAGTATACCTGCAAAAGGCACTCCGATACTTAAGTTAGTACCGTGAATTCAGTATGTTTTGAGGATAAGATATCATACCTTTATAGGCGAGGTAGAATAGGTCGATTATGCTTCTGTTAATCATCTGAATTAAATAGCAGTTATTAGATTTTAGTAGGTGATAATGTCTGGTCAGATGTTTTTATTTCAGAATGTAGTCCGTTGAGTCTGGTTGTAACGCATGCTGCCAAGTTATGATGCATAATGCCGAGTTATGGTTTCGGATTTGTAACAGGTATATTATAGCCCCCAAGCTTGGCCTGGGAATGTATTTTAATGAAACAAGTTGAGCTTTTGATGAGCAATAACTCGGCCATTGAGTTAGCCTTGGAGCCCCCAATTCAAGATGCTTTATTAAAATAAGGAATAAAATCTTTTGAATTTCAAACGTTATTTGAAGTTAACGTGTATTGAAAAGTGTAGTAGTATTTGTCATTAATTGTGCCTTTGGTTTTTTCAATATAATTTACCGTTGATTTAATAGATGCAACGATAAGGGTTTTTCATGGAACTAAATAGTTAATTTGAATAGTTGCTGAGACGATTTTGATAAAAAAGAATTGGTTGGACGAGAATACTGCATTGGTTCACCTTTGTTTGGTGATTTGATTGAAGATTGAGTTTGATTGCACATGTGTAAACGATGCGACTTTGAATTGAAGAATTATCACGAATGGATAAGTGTTTGTACTTGTATGATATGTGATTGAATTTGTTGACTGTTGATAGTCATAGTTCGAAAGATAGTTGATATATATCTGATGATAGTTGATATAGATCTGACAATGATTGATATAGCTCGGATAATGATTTATATAAATATGAAAACAGAGATAATAGAAATAGATTTTGAAAATAGAAAAATAGATATAAGTCGGCAAATAGAGATAACAGATATAGATCAAAAAATAGAGATAATAGATATAAATCAGAAAATAGTGATAACAGATATAGATCGGCAAATAAAGATAACAATTATAAATCCAAATAGAGATAACATATATAGATCGAAAAATAGTTATAACAGAGATAGATCGAAAAATAGATATAATAGATAAAGATTGAAAAATAGAGATAACAGATATAAAGCAGAAAATAGAGATAACAGATATAAATTGGCAAATACAGATAACAGATATAGATTGGAAAATAGAGATGATATGTATGGATCGAAAAATAGATATAACAGATATAGATCGACAAATAGAGATAACAGATATAGATCGGCAAAAAGAGATTATAGATATAGATCAGAAAATAGATATAACAAATATAGATCGGAAAATAGATATAATAGATATAAATTAGAAAATAGAGATAACAGATATAAATCAGAAAATAGAGATAACAGATATGGATCGAAAAATAGATATAACAGATATAGGTCGACAAATAGAGATAACAGATATAAATTGGCAAATAGAGATAACAGATATAGATCGGCAAATAGAGATGATATATATGGATCGGAAAATAGATATAACAGATATAGATCGGCAAATAGAGATAACATATATAAATTGGCAAATAAGGATAACAGATATAAATTGGCAAATAGAGATAACAGATATAGATTGGAAAATAGAGATAATAGATATATATCGACAAATAGAGATAACATATATAAATTGGAAAATAGAGACAACAGATATAAATTAGAAAATAGAGACAATAGATATAAATCAGAAAATAGATATAACAGATATAGATCGGCAAATAGAGATAATAGATATAAAATAGATATAACAGATATAGATTGGCAAATAGAGATAACAGATATAAATTGGCAAATAGAGACAACATATATAAATCGGCAAATAGGGATAACTGATATAAATTGGCAAATAGAGATAATAGATATAGATTGGCATTAGAGATGATAGATATAGATCGGAAAATAGATATAACAGACATAGATCGGCAAATAGAGATAACTAATATAAATCGAAAAATAAAGATGACAGATATAGATCAGAAAATAGAGATATCAGATATAAATTTGTAAATAGAGATAATAGATAGAGATAAGAGATATAAATTTGCAACTAGAGATAACAGATATAGATCGACAAATAGGGATAACAGATATAAATTGGCAAATAGAGATAACAGATATAAACTGGCAAATAGCGATAACAGATATAGATTGGCAAATACAGATGATAGATATGGATCGGAAAATAGAGATATCAGATATAGATCAGAGACTAGAGGTAACAGATATTAATTGGAAAATAGATTTAAAAGATATAGATTGGAAACTAGAGATAACAAATATATATTGACAAATAGAAATAACTGATGCGTGAGCATCTTGTATATCTTTTCCTAGTGAATTTGCACTTAAATTGCTGAGTTTAATTAAGAATTAATTATATTTTAGCCACTATGGATGCTATTTTGAGTTTTGGGCAATTTTATTTATTTTAGGTAGCATTCGGCGGAATTTGGCGGACTTTCTACAGCACAAGAATCAAAGAAGATGGCTGCGAGTATCGACGCGCACGCGTGCCTGACGCGTGCGCGTGATCTGGAAGTATCCATGGCGACGCGTACGCGTGAATTGAATACTTGCTCAGCGATGCGTCCGCGTGACTCGCGAAGATGACCAACGACGCGTACGCGTGATTGACGCGTACGAGTGACGTGCGCGATCTGCAGAATTTACAGAAATCGTTGGCGTAGATTTTGGGCCGCGTTTTGACTCAGTTTTCAACCCAGAAAACACAAATTAGAAGCTGCAGAATGGACAAAGCAAGTGGTCCCCACCCATCAGCTGAAGACTTGTTAATTAATTCAAATTTAAATTCAAATCCTATCTTTTAGGAGAAAATATTTTTTTAGTTTTAGATAATTAGATTTTAAATTTATTAGGATTAGTTATAAATAGGAACTCTGTACATTTAGACACGGTACAAATTGTTACCAGAACCCTTATTTTTCTTCTCTGAACTATGAGCAACTAATCCTCCATTGTTAAGGTTAGGAGCTCTGTCTATTTTCATGGATTGATTCGTTTGATCTTTTTAATTTAATTCATGTCTTGATTTAAATTTCAATGAGTGTTTTCGTTTTTTATTTTATGAATATGGGTAGAACGGAAGTATGACCCATGTTCTAATTGAATTCTTGTAAAACTTGGAAAAGCTCTTTACTTGAAACAACAGCTTGAAAACATATTATACTGAATTTCTAATTGTTTATATTTAACGGGATACGTGAAATATAATCCCGTTATTTGTGGATAATTAGGATTCTTTTGGCATATAAACTAGAAATTGATCATCACCCTCTAATTGGAATTAATTGACCAAGGAATTGGCAATCAATGAATTTTAGAGAAGACTAGGAAGGTCTAAGGAATTAGGGTCTAGTCACATATAGTTTGCCATGAAATTAAATCTTGCATGATTAAATTAATTAGTAATAAAAGTTAATCCAAAAATTAGATAACTCTAAAACCTTAACTACTTTCTCAAATATTTTATTCCCAACTTATTGCTGCTTACTTTCTGAAATTTTTAAAGTACTGTTTAATGCTCTTAGGATATCTCAAAACCATTTTCTGCTTGCCTAACTAATCCTATCAAACGCTATTGTTGCTTGATCCATCAATCCTCATGGGATTGACCCTTACTCACGTAAGGTATTACTTGGTACGACCCGGTGCACTTGTCGGTTAGTAGTGTGTGTTATAAATACCGCATCAAGTTTTTGGCGCTATTGCTGGGATTGATTGTGATTAACAACTATTAGTTGTTTGATTGCTTAGATTATGCGTTTTATTTTTTATTTTATTAAAAAGCTATTTTTTAAAAAAATTTAAATAACTAAATAGCACTAATATTTTTCTTAGTTTCTGAAATTAAGTTTGGTGTTAATTAGTTATTTTAATTTATTTTTTTATTTATTTTATTTAGTATTTTTTCATTTCTTTACACAGGTTACCTCATTGGGAATTTTATGCACTCTGACGTAGAGATTCCCATTCTTTCTTGTTTTCTGGTTGTTTATGTGCAGGAACAGAGACAAAGAATATCTCTTAGACTTTGATCCCGAACTTGAAAGGTCTTTCAGGCGGCGTTTACAACAAGCAAGGCTTTACAAGGCTACAGAATCCACTATGGATCCAAATAATACTGATAATGCCAATGGGACAAACCCGAATGGAAATGAGCAACAGAGGAGAGTGCTTGGCTCTTACTCTTTTTCTACTGCAGATCTCTATGGAAAAAGCATCATGGTGCCCCCTATTACTGCGAACAACTTTGAGTTGAAGCCTCAACTGGTCACTCTGGTGCAACAAAACTGCCAGTATCATGATCTTCCCCACGAAGACCCAAATCAGTTTATTTCTAGTTTTCTGCAAATTTGTGATACTGTGAAGACAAATGGAGTAAACCCAGATGTGTACAAACTCATGTTCTTTCCGTTTGCACTGATGGATGGAGCAAAACTATGGCTAGATTCCCAGCCCAAGGAAAGTATGGATACTTGGAACAAGGTGGTTACTGAGTTTCTCACAAAATTTTTCCCACCAAAGAAGCTGACTAAGCTTAGGATGGAGGTTTAGACTTTCAGGCAGAAGGATGGTGAGACTTTGTATGAAGCTTGGGAGAGATACAAGCTACTGACTAGGCAATGCTCTCCGGACATGTTCTCCAAATGGACTCAACTAGACATTTTTTATGAAGGCTTGGGTGAAATGTCCAAGATGTGCCTAGATAATTCTGCAGGAGGTTCATTGCACAAGAAGAAGACACCGGAGGAGACTATTGAACTTATTGAATTGGTTGCTAGCAACCAATATTTCTACTCATCTAACAGGAATCCTATGAACTCTAAGGCTCCTCAGAAGAAGGTTGTCATGGAAGTGGAAGCTCTTAATGCTATTCTTGCTCAGAACAAGCTTATGTCTCAGCAAATAAATCTACTTACTCAACACATGGGTGGCATGCAAGTCTCAGCTATTAACACCCAAAATCCACCTCAAGAGATCTCTTATGACATGGCAGGATATTTTGTGCAGAATGACACCTATGATTATGCTCAATCCTCTTCTGAACATGTCAATTACATGGGGAGTGGTTCTAGAAATCCCAATAATGACCCCTATTCTCAGACATACAATTAAGGATGGAAAAATTACCCTAATTTTGGGTGGGGGGACCAACCCCAGAGACCTCAAAATTTCAACAATAACTCTCAGGGCGGTTTCCAACAGAATAGTTACAATAACCGCCAATCTCAGTCTCAGCAGGCTAACTCTAAATCCAATGAAGATTCTAATTGGGAGATGATGAGGAGTTTTATGCAGGAAACCAGAGCCTCCATTAGAAACTTGGAAGTGCAAATGGACAAGCTAAGCAAGCAAATACCTGAGAGGTCTGCAAGTACATTTCCAAGTGATACAGTGGTGAACCCAAGAGAAGACTGCAAGGTTATTCAACTGAGAAGTGGTAAGACAGCTGGTTCTGAGACAAGGACCAATGAAGAGCTAGTTGAAAAAATAGCTCCAGAAGAGAAAAAGGAAGAAGTGGAGCACGTCCCTCCTAAGCGTGCAGACAACCCGTTCCCTGACTCTCTAGACATGTATCCTACATTGCCAAAGGCTCCTGAATACAAGCCAAAAATACCATATCCTCACAGGCTTCAGAAGGCTTCCAAAGAAAAGCAGTTCTCTAAATTTTTAAATGTCTTCAAGAAGCTACAAATTAACATTCCCTTTGCAGAGGCTCTAGAGCAAATGCCTCTCTATGCTAAATTTATGAAAGAATTATTGACCCACAAGAGGAACTGGAAGGAACAAGAAACAGTGGTGTTAACCAAGGAATGCAGTGCCATTATCCAACACAACCTTCCTGAGAAGATGCCAGACCCAGGGAGCTTTGTCATTCCTTGCACCATTGGAAATGTCACTATTCAGAGAGCTTTATGTGACCTTGGAGCTAGCATCAATCTAATGCCACTTTTAGTAATGAAAAAGCTTCAAATTGAGGAGGTAAAACCCACTCGTATTTCTCTTCAACTTGCTTATCTTTCTATTAAATTACCTGTGGGTGTTGTTGAGGATTTACTTGTTAAAGTAGGGCCATTCATCTTTCCTGTTGATTTTGTTATATTAGACATGGAAGAGGAGGTGAAATCCTCTATTATACTTGGTAGACACTTTTTAGCTACAGGTAGAGCTCTGATTGATGTACAAAATGGTGAATTGACCCTGAGGGTCAATGAAGAACAGGTGGTCCTTCATGTTTTTGAAGCTCTCAAGCACCCTAATAACTCTGAAGGGTGTATGAAAGTAGATGTTATTGAACCACTTGTTCAAGAGGTACTGAAGGCTGAGGTGCTTGATGACATTCTGGATCCTATCTCTGAGTATGAATTAGTTAAAATTGATAATTCACCACCCCAGAAGGCTATGGTTCACACGCCTAAAGCAGAGGAGGAAGCCCCCAAGCTTGAGCTCAAATCCTTACCCCCTTCTCTGAAATATGTGTTCTTGGGTGAGAATGACTCATATCCAGTTATTATTAGCTCTTCCCTGAAGCCTGAAGAGGAAGAGGCACTTATTTCAGTGCTCAAGAGTCATAAAACAGCTTTTGGGTGGACCATTAGTGACTTGAAGAGGATTAGTCCAACCAAGTGTATGCACAAGATCCTCCTTGAAGATGATTCTAAACCAATTGTGCAACCACAAAGGAGGCTCAATCCAATCATGAAAGAGGTGGTCCAAAAAGAGGTAATGAAACTATGGGAAGCAGGAATTATTTATCCTATTTCTGACAGTCCTTGGGTAAGTCCTGTGCAGGTAGTTCCCAAGAAAGGAGGGATGACAGTGATCAAAAATGAAAAGAATGAGCTTATTCCCACAAGAACCGTCACGGGATGGAGAATGTATATAGACTACAGGAGGCTCAACACTGCTACAAGGAAGGATCATTTTCCCCTGCCTTTCATTGATCAGATGCTTGAGAGGTTAGCTAGTCATGCATTTTATTGTTTTCTAGATGGATATTCTGGATATAATCAAATTGCAGTGGACCCTCAAGATCAGGAGAAGACAGCATTCACATGCCCCTTTGGAGTATTTGCCTACAGAAGAATGCCTTTTGGACTTTGCAATGCTCCAGCAACTTTTTAGAGGTGTATGCTTTCAATTTTTTCTGATATGGTTGAAAAGTTTATTGAGGTATTTATGGATGACTTTTCTGTTTTTGATAATTGATAAACCAATATTTTATGGTTTATATTGTATTTAATTAAGTGGTTTTATCAAGCTTTTCACCCACTTATTCATATGATTTGCATGATTTTACAATTCCTTCCTAGTTTAGTTCTATGATTGAAAACATGCTTCTTTGGTCTTAATTTAGCTAATCTTAATCCTCTCTTATTACCATTCGATGCCTTGATCTGTGTGTTAAGTGTTTCAGGCTTCTTAAGGCAGGAATGGCTTAGAGAATAAAGAAGAAGCGTGCAAAAATGAAAGGAACACAAGGAATTGAGGAGATGACCAGCGAGAAGTCACGCGGTTGCATGGCTCATGCAACCGCACGAAATGGAAGAAATCAGAGTGACGTGTTCGCATGCTTGATGCGAATGCGTGGATTGGAAGCTGCACAAACGACGCGAATGCATGGACGACGCGCACGCGTGGTACGAAAGACGCTAAGTGACGCGATCGCGTGGACGACGCGAATGCGTGACGTGCGCGATCTGCAGAATTACAAAAATCACTGGCAGAGATTCTGGGCCGCATTTCAACCCAGTTTTCGGCCCATAAACACAGATTAAAGTCAGGGAACACGCAGAGACTCAAGGGAGGCTTTCATAATTCAATTTTAGGTTTTAGATGTAGTTTTTAGAGAGAGAGAGATTCTCTCTTCTCTGTTAGGATTTAGGATTAGGATTCCTCTTAAATGATTTAGTTTAATGCTTGTATTACATATGTTGCCTATTTGGCTTATGATCCATTCATGTTAGGATTTTCTTTATTTAATATAAATTGAGGTATTTCAGACTTATATGTTATGGATGCTTTAGCTTTATCCAATTTATTTTCATTCGAGTAGATTTTCTTCCCTTTTGGCTTTGGTTGATTAATTGGTAACTTTTGAGTTATCAAACTCATTGTTGACTAAAAATTGAAATTCTTCAAGAATTAATTCGAGTTCCAATAACTCTAGCCTTTCCCAAGGAAAGACTAGGACCTGAGGAATCAAAATTAATTCATCCACTTGACTTACCTTCATAGTTAGAAGTTGACTTAGTGGGAGAAAAATCCAATTCTCATCACAATTGATAAGGATAACCGGGATAGGACTTCCAGTTCTCATACCTTGCCAAAAGCTTTATTAGTTATTATTTTAACGACTTGTTATTTTACATTACCTGTTCAACCCTTTTCAAAACCCCAAAAATATACTTTTCCATAACCAATAATAAATCATACTTCCCTGCAATTCCTTAAGAAGACGACCAGAGGTTTAAATACTCGGTTATCAATTTTAAAGGGGTTTGTTATTTGTGACAACCAAAACGTTTGTAAGAAAGGACTCTTGTTGGTTTAGAAGCTATACTTGCAACGGAAATTTATTCTGAATTCTAGACCACACAAAAGTTCCTATCTTCAGTAATTCTTTTGAATCCTGCCTTAAGCATTTATCTCTTGTCTTGAAACGGTGTCAAGAATCAAACCTTGTTTTAAATTGGGAAAAATGTCATTTATGGTTACAGAAGGTATTGTTCTTAGACACCGGATTTCAAGTAAGGGAATTGAGGTTGATAAAGCAAAAGTGGAGGTAATTGAAAAATTACCACCACCTAATAATGTTAAGGCAATCAAGAGTTTCTTAGGTCATGCAGGATTTTATAGAAGATTTATAAAGGATTTTTCTAAAATTGCTAAACCTCTAAGAAACCTCTTGGTTGCTGATGTTCTTTTTGTCTTTGACTCTGATTGTTTGCATGCTTTTGAAACTATGAAAGCAAACCTTACCTCTGCTCCCATTATAGCTCCCCCTGACTGGGATCTACCATTTGAATTAATGTGTGATGCTAATGATTTTGCTATAGGAGCTGTTTTAGGACAGAGGCATGGTAAGCTTGTACATGTCATTTACTATGCCAGTCGTATGTTAAATGATGCCCAAAAGAATTACACAACTATAGAAAAGGAATTATTAGCTGTTGTGTATGCTGTTGATAAGTTTAGGTCCTATTTACTTGGTTCTAAGGTTATTATTTATACTGATCATGCTGCTTTGAAGTACCTTCTAATCAAACAAGATTCTAAACCAAGATTAATCAGATGGGTGTTGCTCCTTCAGGAGTTTGATATTGAGATAAAGGACAGGAAAGGGTCAGAGAATCAAGTAGTTGACCATCTCTCCAGAATTGAGCCTGAAGCAGGAGTACAACCACCCACAGCTGTGATTGAGACGTTCTCAGATGAGCAATTGTTCCTCATTCAGCAAGCATCATGGTTTGCAGACATTGCAAATTATAAGGCCATGAATTTCATCCCAAGGGAGTACAGTAGGCAACAGGTGAAGAAGCTACTCACTGATGCAAAGTATTACATTTGGGAAGAACCATACCTTTTTAAAAGGTGTTCAGATGGGATCATCCGGAGGTGTGTCCCAGATGAAGAAAAACAGCAGATCCTTTAGCATTGTCATGGTTCTGAGTATGGAGGCCACTTTGGTGGTGAAAGGACAGCTACAAAGGTCCTTCAGAGCGGGTTTTACTGACTGACTCTCTTCAGGGACTCAAGAGCATTTGTAAAGCACTATGACAGATGTGAGAAAGCCACGAATCTCCCTACCAACCATGAAATGCCACAGCAGGGGATTCTTAAGGTTGAGTTGTTTGATGTGTGGGGTATTGATTTCAAGGGACCTTTCCCACCCTCACATTCAAACAACTATATTCTAGTGGCAGTTGACTATGTGTCCAAGTGGGTGAAAGCTGTAGCTTTGCCCACCAATGATGCCAAAGTGGTAATGAGCTTTCTTCAGAGATACATCTTTAGCTGGTTTGGTGTCCCAAGGACACTCATTAGTGATGGAGGAAGCCATTTCTACAACCAACAACTGGACTCTCTTCTGCTGAGATATGGAGTCCGTCATAAAGTGGCGACCCCCTATCACCTTCAGACAAGTGGACAGGTTGAAGTTTCCAACAGGGAACTTAAGAGGATTCTAAAGAAGACCGTCAGTACTTCAAGAAAGGACTGGTCTAGGAAGCTTGATGATGCTCTTTGGGCATACCGGACAGCGTACAAGACTCTCAATGGCATGCCCCCTTATCAGTTGGTCTATGGCAAAGCCTGTCACTTGCCAGTTGAGCTGGAGCATAAAGCTTACTGGGCAATCAGATAACTGAACCTTGATTCAGAAGCTGCAGGAATCAAGCGAATGCTTCAGCTGAATGAGCTTGATGAATTTAGATATTCAGCCTATGAGAATGCCAAGCTCTATAAGGAAATAACTAAGATACTGCATGACAAGAAGATTGCCATCAGAGTCTTTGAGCCAGGACAAAGAGTGCTTCTATATAATTCAAGGCTCAAATTCTTTCCCGGGAAGCTGAAATCCCGATGGTCAGGACCGTTTGTGGTTACCAGAGCTTTACCATATGGTCATGTGGAAATACAAGAAGAGAATTCTGACAGAAAATTTACAGTGAATGGCCAGAGGTTGAAGCACTATTTTGGAGGCGAGATTGATCGCCAGAGGTCCACTCATCTGCTGAACTAGCAGAGCTGACCGTCAAGCTAGTGACGTTAAAGAAGCGCTTGTCGGGAAGCAACCCGATAAATTCGTATCCTTAGCTATTTTTTGTAGTAGTAGTTTTCTTAGTATATTATTGAGTTCTTCTGATCATGCAGCTATTTTATCACAAGAACCAAACACCTCAAGCTAATAAAAAAAGAGAGAAAGAGCACACGACGCGCAAGTGTCCATGATGCGAACGCGTCAATCATGTGTGAGTGAAAAATAATAATTGACAGAGAGTTGCGCAGGAATGGCGCTGGACTCATGCTTGGCGCACAAACATGACCACGCGTACGCGTACCCCACGCGTGCGCGTCGTTTGCACTTATCGCCATCCATGCGTGCACGTCATTGACGCGTACGCGTGACCTGTAAAATCGACGTAAAATAGTGTTTAGGCAGAGAGTTGTGCTAGCTTGGGGTAGGAAGTGTGCTAAAAGTACAAATTTGGGCACGCGGATGCGTGATTGACGCGCCCGCGTCAGTAGCACAAATGGCCATCCACGCGAGCGTGTGCACGACGCAAACGCGTCGTATGAAAATTTGGCTCCTAAGCCATGCGAACAGAGAGTCGTGCGGGCGCTCGATTGGCTTCACGCAAATCTCACAAAATCAAGGGCACGCGGACGTGTGCCTGACGCTTACGTGTCATTATGAAAAATTCGTGACCCACGCGTACGCATGCTGCACGCGTACGCGTCGCCATCGCCGCACCGTTTTCACTTTTCTTTCTCTCTCTCTCTCCCAATCCTAAGTCTCTCTTATTCTTTTATCTTTATATTCCTTTTTCCTCTCACTATTTATTCCTGTTTTCAGTTCTTCTTTGCTTGAGGACAAGCAAACTTTTAAGTTTGGTGTTGACGGTGCGCTTATGGGTTTTCTGGCACAAAAGGGAGGTGAATCATCTTCACTGAGGAACACAACCTGAAGAATAAAGCGACCGCTAGGATAACTAAGGTGGTTGAGTTCCTTTCATTTTTATTCCTCCCCTCTTTTTCTATGTTATGTTCCGGTTTTCTTCTATTTTACTTTGTCTGTTGCATGATCCTTTATTAGTCAGAATCCTAGGACTAGTTTAGTTTTCTTTTAATTGCTTTAATGCTAAAAAGATGTTTCATGTACCACTCACTGAACTTGAATCTAAAAAGAAAAGAAAACGAAGTGATGTATTACATGAGAAATTGAGTTAATTTTAAGAATAGTCTGATTTACTTAAATGTGGTGGCATTTTCTGTGATTTTTAAATGCATGATATGAATAGTTCATATTTGAATTTGAATCAAGGGATGTTGACGTATAAGGAACAGGAATTTAGAGAATTATTATGACTTCTCTGAAATAAAGAAAAAATGTAATCATTGAAGCAAAAGAAACAGCAAAAAAAAGAGAAATAAATAAATAAATAAATAAATAAATAATAAATAATTAAATAAAAACAAGGTCCAAGGCTATGAGTATCAATGACTAGGGAGGTCAGACATGATTAAAAGCTCAAAGAGTTGTTTCCCTAGTCATATGCTTGTGGTGTGATTGTGTCAAGTAATCCTTGAGACAGAACACTTAGAGTCAAGACCAAGTGCGTTTAACAGAGTATGCCAAAGGCTTTGAGCACCACTGTCAGGGAGTAACTGAAAGAAAAATCAGGACTCAAAGAGAGTCCCCCAGTTAAGTGTTTGTGGTGTTTCTATGTCAAGTAATCCTTGAGACAAAACATTTAAAGTCATAGCTAGGCTCAAGGTGCAAAGCACCAAAGAAAAAAAAATAAATTAAAGTCAATTTTGCTGTGTTTAAGGATTAAACTGAAATGTAAAGATCAGAGAATTCATAATATTATCCGGATTCTAATTCCGAATGACAATGTCATCCTCCTGGTTCAAAGGAGAGTGAGATGCCAAACCTATTCAGCATTACAGTTATAAACCCCACTATAAAAAGAGACATGAGCTTAATCAAACTCTCATTCTCATGCAAATTCTCATCCTAAGCTTATATTAGTTTTGGTTGCTTGAGGACAAGCAACAGTTTAAATTTGGTGTTGTGATGTGTGAGCATCTTGTATATCATTTCCTAGTGAATTTGCACTTAAATTGATGAGTTTAATTAAGAATTAATTATATTTTAGCCACTATGGATGATATTTTGAGTTTTGGGCAATTTTATTTATTTTAGGTAGCATTCGGCAGAATTTGCCGGAGTTTCTGCAGCATAAGAATCAAAGGAGATGGCTGCGAGTATCGACGCGCGCGCGTGTGCGTGATCTGGAAGTATCCATGGCGATGCATACGCGTGACTAACGCGTACACGTGATTTGAAGATTTGCTCAGCGACGCGTCCGCGTGACCAACGCGTCCGCGTGACTCGCGAAGAAGACCAGCGACGCGTACGCGTGACTGACGCGTACGCGTGACGTGCACGATCTGCAGAATTTACAGAAATTGCTGGCGTAGATTTTGGGCCGGGTTTTGACTCAGTTTTTAGCCCAGAAAACACATATTAGAAGCTGCAGAATGGACAAAGCAAGTGGTCCCCACCCATCAGCTGAAGACTTGTTAATTAATTCAAATTTAAATTCAAATCCTATCTTTTAGGAGAAGATGTTATTTTTAGTTTTAGATAATTAGATTTTAAATTTATTAGGATTAGTTATAAATAGGAACTCTATACATTTAGACACGATACAAATTGTTACCAGAACCCTTATTTTTCTTCTCTGAACTATGAGCAACTAATCCTCCATTGTTAAGGTTAGGAGCTCTGTCTATTTTCATGGATTGATTCGTTTGATCTTTTTAATTTAATTCATGTCTTGATTTATATTTCAATAAGTGTTTTCGTTCTTTATTTTATGAATATGGGTGGAACAGAAGTATGACCCATGTTCTAATTGAATTCTTGTAAAACTTGGAAAAGCTCTTTACTTGAACAACAACTTGCAAACATATTATACTGAATTTCTAATTGTTTGTATTTAACGGGATACGTGACATATAATCCCTTTATTTGTGGATAATTAGGATTCTTTTGGCATATAAACTAGAAATTGATCATCACCCTCTAATTGGAATTAATTGACCAAGGAATTGGCAATTAATGAATTTTAGAGGAGACTAGAAAGGTCTAAGGAATTAGGGTCTAGTCACATATAGTTTTCCATGAAATTAAATCTTGCATGATTAAATTAATTAGTAATAAAAGTTAATCCGGAAATTAGATAACTCTGAAACCTTAACTACTTTCTCAAATATTTTATTCCCAACTCATTGCTGCTTACTTTCTGAAATTTTTAAAGTACTGTTTAATGATCTTAGAATAACTCAAAACCATTTTCTGCTTGCCTAACTAATCCTATCAAACGCTATTGTTGCTTGATCCATCAATCCTCGTGGGGTCGACCCTTACTCACGTAAGGTATTACTTGGTATGACTCGGTGCACTTGCCGGTTAGTAGTGTGGGTTATAAATACCGCATCAATAACATATGTTAATTGGCAAATAGAGATAACAGATATAAATCAAAAAATAGATATAACAGATATAGATCGACAAATAGACAGATATAAATTGGCAAATAAAGATAACAGATATAGATCGGCCCTTTTTCGCGTCTTAATGATTTATTATATGACCTTTGTTTGCAAAGATGCAGGTAAGTTTGAAGCCACTACAAGGAAATGGGGCCTATAGAAAGAAGAGTGTTTATTTCGAGACCCCACGGTAGGCGCCAATTGTTCCTGTGTGAGTAACCTGGACGTAACTCGGTTTTTGGACGTCGACGCCGAGCTGTTGTCTTCAACGTCGAGCTATAAGCTAGGAAGATCCGAGCTCTTCGTCTAGAGAGATATCATGCCACGGAGAGTATGAACAAAGGGGGAATGTACCTGTAAAAGGCACTCTGATGCTTAAGTTAGTACTGTGAATTCAGTATATTTTGAGGATAAGATATCATACCTTTATAGGCGAGGTAGAATAGGTCGGTTATGCTTCTGTGTATCATCTGAATTAAATAGTAGTTATTAGATTTTAGTAGGTGATAATGTCTGGTCGGACGTTTTTATTCTAGGATGTATTCCGTTTGAGTCTGGTTGTAACGCATGATGCCGAGTTATGATGCATAATGCCGAGTTATGGTTTTGGATTTGTAACAGCCATATCATAGCCCCCAAACTTGGCCTGGGAATGTATTTTAATGAAGCAAGTTGAGCTTTTGATGAGCCATAACTCGGCCATTGAGTTAGCCTTGGAGCCCCCAGTTCAAGATGTTTTATTAAAATAAGGAATAAAATCTTTTGAATTTCAGACATTATTTGAAGTTAACGTGTATTGGAAAGTCTAGTAGTATTTGTCATTGGTTGTGCCTTTAGTTTTTTCAATGTAAAATTGAACCGTTGATTTGATAGATGCAATGGTTAGGGTTTTTCGTGGAACTGAATAGTTAATTTGAATAGTTGCTGAGATGATTTTGATAAAAGTGAATTGGTTGGGCGAGAATATTGCATTAGTTCACCTTTGTTTGGTGATTTGATTTGTAACATCCTGATTACCTTAAGCCTTACCTCATGCCGTAAAGCAAAGGTTAATCAAGGGTTACGACAGTCTAAGGCTTATACATAAATATATATAGAGGGAATAATAATTTTAGAAGCCCGATGAAGAAAATAAGCTCAAATATGGAATTACAAAGTGCGAACGTTCACACGAAGCCACAAGCGTAAAAGGCAAGATCCACTATGAAAGATAACAAGATATATGTAGTTATATACGAGTATAATAATCATAAGATACTAACCACAGCCCACGGAGTTTAGGCCGACTAGTTAAATAATGACATACAGAGTTTTGAAGGTAAAACAACTTATACAAAATATCTCTCATAAAGTAAGACTCTAAGGCAAAAGAAAATACAAAAGTGAGAATACTAATCAAAATAACCAAATGACCACAAAAGAATAAGATCCTTCGCTCTGCTACCATCAAACAACTCATTGAGGTGGGTTGCGACCTGCATCTAAAAAAATAACAACAACGTATGTAATGAGAACCGGAGGTTCTCAGTATGATAACAGTACCTAGTAATGTAAGATGTGAGACCCCGGGATGCTAGAGGCAATCCTAGAGCTTCATACTAAACAGATATTCAAACTTAGCGAAATAAATAGCTTAAACCGTAGATAATAAACAAGGTATCTAATCTTAGGGGATTTCTAACTAAATCTAGCCACTGCTGTCCCATAGCCTTCACCAACCTACCCTCCGTGCGATCCCATCGCCACCGCCTACCTAACCTCCTTAACACCAAACAAACACAGATAATGCAAGCAAGGAAAACACAGGAAGTATTCATATATATATAATATAACAAGTAATTCAATAAGCAAGTAGGCATGTAATACAATTAGGCAAACTCAAGTAATCAAAGCAAGCAAGCATATATAAGATGCATATGATGAATGTCTGTCCTATTGGCTGTGATATCACATGTCGGATATAGTACCAAACCCGTCACAAAATCCAGACGAAAACTCCTGTATTAGTCTCTCTGTTGCGCATACTCAGGAGGAATAATTCTGAGGGATAAGTGCCCTACCACCTTCTCCTTTCAGAGGGAAACGTTCCGAGGGAGAGTGCCCCACCACCTTTCTCTTGATGCCGCATGATTTCGTGGGTTAGTGCCCTACCACCTTGCAACTAGAGAGAAACCCATGCTCGGGAGAAAAATTCCGAGGGATGAGTGCCCTACCACCTTCTCCTTTCAGAGGGAAACATTCTGAGGGAGAGTGCCTTACCACTGTCCTCTTGAGCGATAAACATGAGTGAGAAGCCTAGCTTCAAGTCTTACATCTGAACGTAGGCGGGAGACTGCCACAGTCCCTACAACGGATAACAATGCATATCATAATCACATATTCAATCTCAGAGGCCACTCCTCATAGCACACTTGCACTCATACTCATTCCATCAACTATAATCATTCATTTCCAAGTTTTCAACTCATCACAATCATCATTAATTCATAACTTTCTATTCCGAACTCACTAGTTTGTCAATGTCTCCATTCATATACCATTCTTTTTTCGCACTCCACCAAACCCATCCTCAGTACACTAGAAACCTAAGCCTCCGTTCTGTAACTTTTCAAAATAATACCAATTCAAACCTCCTAGGACCTTTTCCATGTTTTAATGCCCGAAAATAAGCACAATAGTCTTAATTAGGTGTCACAAAAGTATACAAGCTTGTTGGGAAGGTGAAATAGTTTAAAAACAAAGTTTTAGTTGAAAAATAGGGCATGTGCGTATGCACAGGGTGTGCATGCGCTAGCCCATAGAGATTTTCAAAACGTGTGCGTACGCATAGAGGTGGCGTACGCACAAGTGCAAAATTTTCCAAACTCTATTCGCTCGCACAAGGCGTGCTAGCGCCCTCAACAGAGTACACCTTTCAACGTGTGCATGCGCACAGGTGTTGCTAGCGCTCTAAAAGAAAGCCTTCCCCTGTGTGTGCGTACACACAAGGCTGTGCGTACGCACAGGTTCGAAAAATCACAGGGGTGTGCGTGCGCACAAGGCTGTGCGTGCGTACCCAAATCAGAAATCACAAAATTCTACAACATTGCAGGATTTCAGATTTTGACACCAAACTTTCCACAATCATATCTTTTTCTACCGAATTCATATTTCCACAAAATCTAAACCATCGTAAAGCTTGTTCAATTTTCTTTCATTTGATATAAAATACATTGGATTTCAAGCATGGTAGCTCAAGATATGATTCATGGAAGTTCACCAAAATTTTAGTTTTTCCAAAAGCCTCAAAAACCTCAATTTCAACGAACTCTCAAATCAAAACCAATTCAAAAGCTGTTCAATCATCATAAAACACTACCACACATAACATCTTATTATTTTATATCATTCTCCTCAAATTCACACCTAAATTACTCAACCATTATACCATATATTACTACCAATCCATAATTTCCAATTCAATCATAAATCCACATCCATAATCATCATCAACCAACCACAACCTCAACAACTAATACCAATCCTCATCAGTTCCAGCAATCATTACCAACAATATCTAATATTAACTAAATCCATCATAAAATTCATCAACACCAATAATTCTCAACAATCATCATCAACCACAATAACCAACAATCAAAATCATTATCAACGTCCATCTTCAAATCTCAGCACCCACCAACACAACTCATCAATAATCATCATCTAACAATATATATATCATCACATTCAAACTCATTCATCCTACATTCAATCCATCATCAAGCACACATTTATATACAATTAATCATACAATCACATATTTCAACCTATCATAAGGTCAACTAGCCTAAGTGTCTAGTGATATTACATATTACATAGAGGAGACTGAAATCATACCTTGGCCGTTCCCCTAAAATGCACACCACACCAAGATTAGAGTCCAATAAGCTTTTAACTCACCAACAAGCCACCAAAGCTCAACTAACATCATATATATATATATACCAAAATCAAAATCTAAGATACATAAAATAACTAAACACAAGGGTTTAGTGAAACCTTACCTTACCCGATGAGATTAGGGATAAAATCCAATAATTACCCGCTACTAGAGATCACCTAAACAAGCAAAACCATAAAATCTACTCAAAACTACAACCCCAAAAATACAGAATTCTAGGGCTGGAAACTGGAGACTGAGACACAATTTCTTACCAGGTTTGCTTAAATAGAATCGAAGAGCTCAACGAGAGTTTCGCATGGCCATAAATGGCTCGTCAATCGGAGTTCCGTAACTCAAGATATGGCTTGAAGAAGATGAAGGTAAATAGTGCCAAGTCTTCTTCTCCCTCTCTTCTCAAACCAGCGTGCCTCACTTCTTTGAGGGTGAGAATGAGCTGAAATGCTCATTAAATGAACATATATATGTTGGGCCTTGGGGCCGGTCTAACCCGTTAGCATTTTTGGTGCGTTTGGCCCACTTTGAGCCAAAACCTTTAAGATTAGTGCCTGGTTTTCAATTCTAAATTATTTTTGACTTTTCAAAACAATAAATCAATTTTCCAAAATCTTATTTTCCAACTCAGAAAAATTCACTGAAATCAAACTTCACCTTTAAGTTTTCAAATTAAAACTTCTAAATTTTGAATATATTCCGAGCACTAAAATTATTTTATTAAAATGGTTTTATGTGAAAAACTCTGGTTCTTACATGATTGAAGATTGAGTTTGATTACGCATGTGTAAATGATGCGACTTTGAATTGAAGAATTATCGTGAATGGATAAGTGTTTGTACTTGTATGATATGTGATTGAATTTGTTGACTGTTGATAGTCATAGTTCGGAAGATAGTTGATATAGATCTTATAATAGTTTATATAGATCTGACAATGACTGATAATGATTGATATAGAACCGATAACAATTTATATGGCTCGGATAATGATTGATATAAATCTAAAAATAGAGATAATAGATATAGATTTTGAAAATAGAAAAACAGATATAAATTGGCAAATAGAGATAACAGATAAAGATCGAAAAATACAAATAAAAGATATAAATTGGCAAATAGAGATAACAGATATAGATTGACAAATAGAGATAACTGATATAGATCCAAATAGAGATAAGAGATATAGATAAAAAATAGATATAACAGATATAGATTGGAAAATGGATATAACAAAGATAAAGCAGAAAATAGAGTTAACAGATATAGATCCAAATAGAGATAACAGATATAAATAGGCAAATAGAGATAACAGATATAAATAGGCAAATAGAGATAACAGATATATATTGGAAAATAGTGAAGATAGATATGGATCGAAAAATAGATATAACAGATATAGATCGGCAAATAAAGATGATAGATATGGATTGGAAAATAGAGATAACAGATATAGATCAAAAAATAGATATACCAGATATAGATTGGAAAATAGAGATAATAGATATAAATCGAAAAATAGAGATAACAGATATGGATCGAAAAATAGATATAACAGATATAGATCGGCAAATAGAGATAACAAATATAAATTGGCAAATAGAGATAACAGTAACAGATATAGATCGACAAATAGAGATGATAGATATGGATCGAAAAATAGATATAACAGATATAGAACGGCAAATAGAGATAACAAATATAAATTGGCAAATAGGGATAACAGATATAGATCGGCAAATAGGGATAACAGATATAGATCGGCAAATAGGGATAACAGATATAGATCGGCAAATAGGGATAATAGATATAGATTGGTAAATAGAGATAACAGATATAGATCGACAAATAGAGATGATTGATATGGATCGAAAAATAGATATAACAGATATAGATCGGCAAATAGGAATAACGGATATAAATCAGAAAATAGAGATGATAGATATAGATAAGAAAATAGAGATATCAGATATAGATCGGCAAATAAATATAACAGATATAAATTGGCAAATAGCGATAACAGATATAGATCGGAAAATAGGGATAACAAATATAAATTGGTAAATAGAGATAACAGATATAAACTGGCAAATAGAGATAATAGATATAGATCGGCAAATAAAGATCATAGATATAGATCGGAAAATAGATATGATAAATATAGATCAGCAAATAGAGATGATAGATATGGATCAGAAAATAGAGATATCAGATATAGATAAGAGAATAGAGATAACAGATATAAATTAGAAAATAGATATAAAAGATATGGATTGAAAAATAGAGATAACAGATATAGATCGGCAAATAGACATAACATATATAAGTTGGCAAATAGAGATAATAGATATAAATCGAAAAATAGATATAACAGATAAAGATCGGCAAATAGAGATAACAGATATAAAATAGATATAACAGATATAGATTGGCAAATAGGGATAGCAGATATAAATTGGCAAATTGAGATAACAGATATAAATCAGCAAATAGGGATAACTGATATAAATTGGCAAATAGAGATAACAGATATAAATTGGCAAATCGAGATAACACATATAGATCGGCAAATAGAGATGATAGATATAGATCAAAAAATAGATATAACAGATATAGATCGCCAAATAGAGATAACTAATATAAATCGGAAAGTAGAGATGACAGATATAGTTCAGAAAATAGAGATATCATATATAGATCGACAAATAGAGATAATAGATATAAATTTGCAAATAGAGATAACAGATATAGATCAGCAAATAGGGATAACAGATATAAATTGGCAAATAGAGATAACAGATATAAACTGGCAAATAGAGATTATAGATATAGATCGGCAAATAAAGATCATAGATATAGATCGGCAAATAGAGATGATAGATATGGATCAGAAAATAGAGATATCAGATATAGATCAGAGAATAAAGATAACAGATGTAAATTGGAAACTAGATATAAAAGATATATATTGGAAAATAGAGATAACAGATATAGATAGACAAATAGAGATAACAAATATAAATTGGCAAAGAGAGATAACAGATATAAATCGAAAAATAGATATAACAGATATAGATCGGCAAAAAGACAGATATAAATTGGCAAATAAAGATAACAGATATAGATCGGCCCTTTTTTGCGCCTTAATGATTTATTATATGACATTTGTTTACAAAGGTGCAGGTAAGTTTGAAGCCACTGCAAGGAAATGGGGCCTATAGAAAGAAGGGTGTTTATTTCGAGGCCCCACGGTGGGTGCCAATTATTCTTGTGTGAGTAACCTAGACGTAACTCGGTTTTTGGACGTCAACGCCGAGCTGTTGCCTTCAATGCCAAACTATAAGCTAGGAAGATCCGAGCTCTTCGTCTAGAGAGATATCACGTCACGGGGAGTATGAATAAAGGGGGAGTGTACCTGTAAAAGGCACTTCGATTCTTAAGTTAGTACTATGAATTTATTATGTTTTGAGGATAAGATATCATATCTTTGTAGGCGAGGTAGAATAGGTCGGTTATGCTTCTGTTAATCATCTGAATTAAATAGCAGTTATTAGATTTTAGTAGGTAATAATGTTTGGTCAGACATATTTATTCCAGGATGTAGTCCGTTGAGTCTGATTGTAACGTATGATGCCGAATTATGATGCATAATGTTGAGTTATAGCTTCAAATTTGTAACAACTATATCAGTTATTAAATCAAGTGTGAGCACTACTACTCAGCCTAATTATTTTGTGGTTTTGTTTAAACACTTGTTAAAAGAAAACTAAATAAAAAATTTAATTAAGAAAAAGGATATTTATATTTTTTTTAATAAATTAATCTATTTTTATTTGTTTAATTGGAAATCAACTACCAGATTAAACTACCCATAGTCTTATAACATACTTGTCTAGATATTTCCTAATACACATATTTAAAAAAATATATAGAAAACTAATTTTTAATTAATCAACATTATTCAATTGTATTTTAAAATTTATTATTATCTTTTTTGAAATAAAAAGCTCAACCAACAAGTTGGAGCATCAACGTCTCAACAGAAAAGTATTAAACAGATAAAATAAACTAATTTTTAATCATCTTCGACAAAAGCCATCAACAACCCAAAAGATCAAATATCACTCCACTCTTTGTAACTCTTAATCAACCTGTTAAATGCTCCTGCAATACCTGATTCTTGATTCCTGAAATTCTGTCATTTCTTTTCAACCAAGTACTCCAAATGATAACAATGAAATCAAACTCACCAATATTCTATTAATTTGACTGCATGATTGACCCTTGAACCATGTAAACTTAACGTCATTCAACTCTATATCCACCAGTTTGATAATGTTGTTAACACATTAGCGCCTTTTCTTTCTTTCAACTGCACAACCTCATTGAAGACACCCATGTAGCAAAGAGGAACCTAACATATTTCCGATAAAAAAATTTAACTCTTCCCACACAGCAAGCTTCTCTTTCCTTGTATGTGCACCATACACCAAGCAAACATCACAAATAAAAATTATTGTTTAATTTTCCTTCTATACACAACCATCTCTCCCCTTTGTAACAATTACTCAACCTAAACATCATAACATCCCGCATTATTAATAAACCTCTAGAAGCACCTTCCAATCCCACAAATTTCAAACTCACCGTATCATTACCCCAAAATTGCACTATATCAAACTTAGAAATCACCTCCTTCTTTGTCTCTATCAATCCTAACATATTCACATTATTTTTACGCTTAAAATTTTTACCATTTTTCACTTTCCAACATTCCCTAAACCTCTCATATTCCACGAACTAAAATCATATAAAAAATTTATTACACACCTTATTTCGATTTTTGGGGCGGCACCTTCTTGCTTTCTCTTTCTGTTTTGCTTTCCATCTTTTTTGTGCCAATACTTCATTCTGAGCTTAGAGAATAGCCATAATGTCCTCATCCTCGTCATATAAAATAGCTCCTGATTCGACAGCAAAATTCCAAGCAGCCCTATTTTCAGCCATATCTTTATCCCAACTTCCTCTGTGTTCATCTTGATTAGTTTCACCATCTGCATCCTGCTCTGAATCCTTCAAATCTTCCAAGTTCCTTACAGCCCCTTCATCATCCAACCCGGTTTTCTGCACCACTGTATTCTCATCCTCTAAATCTGAATCTTGCACTGCATCACCCCTCATCAGACATATGCCAACATACTGCTTACCACTCTCATTCAAACTGGCGTGGATCTCATTAACTACACTTGGTAGAATGTTTTTCTCCGCTGTGTTGTTCGAATAATTCTCTACACCTCCACCAATCTCTTTTCCGGCTTGATTCTGCTCGTCAGGTGCATAAGGGGCTTCACGCTCCTCCGTGCCCTCCACGCCATCAAGTTCAGCGTGGACATTATCACCTCCGCCACTAACAGCTGACTTCCACACTGCTCCCAGATCTGCCTCGTCAGCGCTGTTCACTGTGGCATCAACCCTTCGCGAACTCCATGACCAGCCACGTCCCTTTCTTCACCGTCGCCAGCAGCAGCCAGCAAAGAGGCTCTTTTAAAATGCACAATGACGTACTCTCCATCGCACCACACAGCCACTTTGTCGCGACACTCCACTAACATATTGGGCCTTATATGCTTCAACCCAACCCCACTTGAACTTTTGTTCAACACCAGATCAACCCCTTCTTTCCGTTTATCCCCGTATTTCTAAGTCTCTATTTTTTCAGAAATTACTTCGTTACTGATTGTTTGAGATCCTATAGATTCTGCACTCACCCTAACTACCGGATACACCAAAAGATTATCCGTTTGCGTTTTCAAAAAACCCTCATGCCACTCATCTAAATCCTCAACAGAAAATACTTTTCTATTCTTGTTATGCTCTGCCTCCTGTAGCCCCTGTGGCATCATTACCACTGCATCCCATCCCAACTCCAACGGTTCCCTCTGAATTTCTAGTTCTTCACTTCTATGGTGTTCCAAGACAACTCTCTCTTTCTCGTTCACCTCAATATTCTTTTATTTAATTTTTTCTTGTTTTTCAGTAGGAGAATCTTCATCGTGCGTAGTAATTTTTTCTCAGACATCAATCTTCCTCTTGTACTTAGCCTCACCCACAAAGATCTCTTTGCTCCTTAATTGCATTCCATTCATTTCTTTGATGGCCTTTAATGTCCCTCCTTTTGTAGTATACCTGATGAAAGCAAACAAATCTAAAATTTAATATAAATAAACTAACTTATAAAAAATTGACTACCTAACATTACTCAATATTTTTGCCACTCTTTCAAAACTTGTTACATCAACTACTAAGTACTTACAATAATCGAGAGGATATCTTCACTCCATATTAAAAAATCATGTGTCTAGAGCCAACAAAGTTAAACCATGAGCTACTAATTAGTTATATGCACTTCTTTGAACATGAAAAAACGAGTTATCCAAAGTAGTTTTTGAAGTTAATATGTGTATTAAAATTATTTTTGAGATTTTAATTTTATTAATTATATTTCTGAGATTGATAAACATGTATACATTAATTCATAACCTATTTTCTATTAACGATGTACTAACGTGATTTGATAACGTAGATTGTTAATAACACATTAATTTATAATTTGGTTATGTGTAATGACATGATGACCGGTCGATCAGTGACATTTAACATACTAGCGTAGGCAGTTGTGCCAAGTGTCATAATAGTATTTAAGCCAAGTATCGCAACATTATTTGTCCATGTATTATTCACTATGTTATCATTATAGATACATCAAATTAGTCCTTAACGTACTTTACATTAAGAAACTCATTTTAATACTTAAAATTGAATATCGTGCATTAAATTTAGTCCATTTACCAATTTTTTTAATTCAAAATTTTCAATATATTTAGATCCACTACTTTTTTTCATATATCATTTAAATACAAATACTTTTATAAATATTTTTAAGATTTTAGGTTTAATTATACATTTTTTTAAAAAATAATTTAACATTAATAAATTTTGCAATATATAAGTATGTTATTTAAAAAAAAAAAGAATTATATGATTGATTAAATAATTTTTTATTTTTGTCCAAAAACATGCATGTTTTTAACAAGAAATCAAGATTCAAAACACAATTTTTTTAATTTTTTCTTTTCCTGTAAAATACACATTTCATTACAAGAAAAAGGTTGAGTACCATCAAATTTACCATCAGAAAATCAATTAAAATCCGACGGTATAAACCACGCTAGTAAATGGTTACCGTCGAATTTTTTTACCGTTGGATTCTGCAACGGATTAGAAGTTCGAAAAATCAATTGGTTACCGACGGTATTTCGGCACTAAAAAATGTTGTTTCGCGCAATAGTAGTGTCGTATTATTTCTATGGTAAATCCGACGGTAATATCAATTTTTTTAAAATATTTGAAATAAATGGTCAATTTTAATTTTAAATTTAAATTTATTTTTCTCACAATTAATGTTCAATTAATAACTAATTAAAATTTATTATTTAAAAAAATAATACAGCGTTCAAATAAATTAAAAGTCAAGTACATCAAAGAAATACAATCAAACAGTAAAACGAAACACTAATAACTACAGATCCAGGTAGTCGTCGACATCATCATCGTCAGTTCCATGGCCTGAGTCGGTGGCGCAGAAGGTGGCGATGTCCATGTGCCACCAGCAGAACCGTTGCCACCAGCAACGGTGCTACGACCTGCAGGGTCGACGCCAGCAGCACACATCTGGGTCTGGTACACCTCCATCTAAGCCTTCATACGCTGAAGCCACTCCAGCGACTCCCTCCACTCCAGTCTGAGCTCATCTGTAGACATCATACGGGTGAGGATCTCCTGATACCTCTCCTGATAATCATTCTGTTCTTGAGGCTGCTGATGAAAGCTACGTTAAAACTCCTGTATCTGCAGCCTCAAATCCACACCTTCCTCGGGCTCGACTAGTGGTAGAGCCTGATAACGGCCTTAACGTGTAGGTGCGGATGCTGCTAGCAAAGAACAACCCCAATCCATATACGTGGTTCTTGTACGACGCTAAGGCGGTCTTGTACCAAACCGCATCGGGATCGACGACTGAAGCTGCAGAGCCATTGGCGGAGGTGTCCTCCCCGCTTTGCTGAGACTGCTGAGTCGCGGCCTCTAGTATCTATGTGTGGGACTCTTGTGTAACACAAGTTATTGTGATTAGTACGACAGATATACAGTTAATCTCTAAAAATATTATAGCAGAAGATAATCAGATGTATGTATACTCACATAATGGTCCTACGACCATTGATTAGCAAATCTCTCTTTGTTCTCCTTTAGCGTGTGAATGTACTTGAACGTCTCCGCCAATGTCGCCTCGCAATCCAATGACTTCGACTACACATGTTGTATTGAAATACAAAATGATTAGGATGCCTAGTCATGATATGCAAAAGAATATAATTAAGTTATTAACAAAATTAAAGTCACTACATACCAACATGACCTTGGTCTTTATGAAAGCTGCTGAGCCATCGGTATATTTGGATGACCTAGCCGATGTCCTGTTAGCTCTGTTGGTGGAGCACCGATGCCTGAACCCTTCATCAGTCTCCCAATGAACTAACCGAACCTTCTTTATTTCTGGTCAGAGTCAGGTCGTCAGGTGGTCGCACCCCTGACGAACATCATCCAGTATCTGCTGAAGTCGTCGACCTATTCTATGGTCAGATCGTGCTTAGCATTCCATATAAAGTGCAGCTGTAACAAAGAAATTTTAAAATTAGTTAAGCAAGATAGAGGATATAAACTATCTAAAATGGTTTGAAACTAAAAAAGGTAATTATCGCCCATTTTTTAAACCATCGCTGTCTGATCTCAGCGTGGATCTGCTTGTAGCTGGGCTAGGGATGGTCGTACATCAGCTTGATAACATTGGTTGTCTCTTGAGTACACACGTTATTGTTCAATGCAAACCTAACAACAACCCACAAACAAATTAATATGACAATTCTAGAATCAGGCAACCAACTAAACCTAAATTCACTAAACATGAATCATTTTTTATGAACTTTTAGCAATAACCATCATTAGTAAATGGGAAACAATAACCAAGCAACCAAATAAACCTAACTACACTAAAGAGGAAATACTTTTCAGGAACTTTCAGCAATAACCATAAATAGGAAATACATGAGACTTAAAGTGATACTTGTCCTGTGCCGCTATCAAGCTAAATGGTCAACCGTACGATAGAAGGTGGTGGAGGGGCATCAGCTGGCTCACATCCGTGGTTAGACTTCGGGGTTGCAGCATCCATCGCTAAAGGCAGAGTCGCCGTGGATGCGAGCTACTGAGCGATAGAAGGCGGCGGCGTTGCCGTAGACGAAGGCACGTAGTTGGAGTTAAGGACCATGATGAACGGCTAGTCCGCTAAACCCACAACCTATGGCATCACCGGGGTTGTCGGAGTAGAGAGAGAGGCAGGATCCAAAAGTCTAAGGGGGTACTCAAAGAAACCCTCCCTTTACCCCAACCATGGCTACGACCAGTCAACCATGACCAGCAGCCTGATCCGTAGCACCTCTACCTGTCGTCATATTTACAAATAACATACCAATTAACAATTTTAGCACAATAGATCAACAATAAATTATAACAAAATCTAGGTAATTCCTATGACTAATACCACAACGTTAAGTTCAACATTTGATGATCTGAATAGCAACTATCTTAGAATACAACCATAATGTACATTATTGGATCTAAATCAGATACTAAGTGTGAAAAATACTTCAATCAAGCAACTTGTCGTACACACAACATACATACACAAAACTCAATTTGCAAATAATATCCAACACATTACAATTCTATGTCACAAATAGAGTTAATTAACTATGCCAAGCAAAAATCAAACATCCTAAATCACATGGTAGCTATAACTTGCAATTTAAAATAGACATATAAATGAACATTTGGAAAGCACATATATCAAAGATGCAAAATCAACGCAACTAAGTAATAGTTGACAGACTATTCTTCAAGTCAGTGCTATTCAACCAAATTTCAGCAATTGTTCAACAAAACAAATAGTATTTTAATATCAATTCATACAAATTCAACATATTCAACACAAAATCAGCAGCATTATCCATCAATTCAATCTATTTTCAACACTTTCACCAATATAACACAAACTAATCATCCTAAAACAAATCTATTCTAACCACCTAAAATCCACTAAAATAAAAAAGATTAACTCTAACTAAATTAACTAACTAAAATTAGAATAATGAAACAATCTAAACAAAACAGAATTTAAAGAAGAACGAGAAACATAATTTAAGAAAAAACTTGGAATGCAGAATGGCAGAAAGGTGGTGGAACGCTGGTCGTCGAAGCTACAAGTGGTGGAAAGGTGGTCGCCGAAGGATGGAAAACTCGCCGAAGGTTGGGTAGCGACGGCGCAATGATGACGGGGGCAAGGGTCATTTGACGGTGCGAGGAGAGAGGAGTAGAGGGGAAAAAGGAGAAGATGGATTGGTCAGCAGTGGGTTGACAGTGACGGAGAGGGGTGCCAACGATGGTGGTCTTGGTGGTGGCGGCAGATGATGGTGACGGCGACAGTGGAAGGAGAGAGAGGAGGAAGGGGAATAATGAGAAGAATGAGGGGTCGGCAGTGGGTTGACGGTGACAGAGAGGGGATGTTGACAGTGGTGGTCTCCGCTGTGGCAGTAGATGGTGGTAACGGCGACACTAGAAGAAGAGAGAGTGTAACGACCCAACTTCCAATACATCATGATCGTACCAAAGGTAAGGCGTTACCGACCTGTTTTCCCTATTAACTATTTAATATTGAGCCTCTAGTTCGATATCGTGTTTCAGATTTAGTAAAAAATGCCAGAAAATTTTGTTTTTATTTATAAAATCATATATCAAGCATCACCAAATAATAATAATCATATAATTATTAGTAAATATTATACAAACAAATTCAAGTGTAACTTAGATATAACTCATATCCCTCTTTATAAAATAAAATCTTAAGCAACAAAGGCGAGGGAATTCTATGAAAGCAACTCAATTCAAAAACTTAACTCATAAATAAGGTCTAACAATCGCCCGCAGCTTCAAACTGAGTCTTCGAACCTGTGTCACTGAAAGGGTGGAAGATTTTGGGGTGAGAACAAACCACACGTTCTCAGTAGGGAATGGGAATGCCGTAAAAGTAATGATTAACATGCAAATAATTAACTCAAGTTTCCAATGTAGTTTTCTTTATCAAACCTTTTCAAATTATTTCTCAAGACTTACTTGAAACCGTTTAAATCCCTTTCTTTAATTCGTATTACTTACATAAAGTCTCAATCGCACTAGCAATTCATCGGCTATAGATAGCACTCCTCAACCATCACAGTAACTAAGTAAATCAGCAACATAACTAATATACACAAACCTCATTTCACAAATACCATTCCTCAATACTTTACTAAGTTCACAGCATCAACAAAAATATCTAATCAAACACACAAGCAAGTCACTAAAACAAACAGCACAATCACAAAGAAACAAGACAAGCAACACAAATTACAAAGAAATAAAACAAGCAAATACAATCAAATGTAGATGTGCAAATAAGGATGATGCATGTCTAGCCCTAGTGCAGGTAATGAGCTCATTTGTCGGTTACATACCCGCTCCCGACGTTACCCGGAGTCCTTTGACCAGGTAAGGCTTCCCTGTTGGCAATGCCCCTCGCAATAGTCCTTTGACTTGTGAGGTAAACCACTACAAGAGCCCTTTGACTTGCAGGGTGGCACTAGCAATCCACTGCAAGAGTCCTTTGATTTGCAAGACGGAGCTAGTCAGCTTTTATCTGCCCAACACACTCACTGTAAGAGTCCTTTGACTTACAGGAACACACACACTCACTGTAAGAGTCCTTTGACTTACAGGAGTATATGCTAGTTGTGTTTTCTCGATACCTCTGTAAGAGTCCTCTGACTTACAGAATAGCATTATAGCTAAGTATCCCAGGAAAGCACTCTCAGTGGTCATACCACCATCTATCTGGCTGCCTTCACGCAGCAAATCATCACATAATCATTCTCATTATCATCATTCATTATCATTCTCACTATTCATCATCACTTTCACATTCTTATGCAGTACCTCTTTCTTTCTCTGTTCAATCATGCTATACAAACTTTACAGCTTTTACTTTTACAACATCATAACTCAAACCATTTCTCTTTACCATTTGTTCATAAAAATCTCAATCATCAATTTAGTTCATAACCTCTGCTATGGCAATCTTGAGTCAAGCCAACTTTAAAACTATCTTTCATTTTAGTTCTCTATCAAAGATTCAAGAAAATCATTTATTTTTAAACTCATTAAACACTTTTCAAAACATAACCTTTCATTAGAAGTAATCAAATAAAACTCTTTCTCAAGTTTACTAACTTTCTAAAGACTCAAAAATCATCTCTCTTTACTTTTCAAATTCAAATATTATTATTTCACCAATCTTCTAAAAAGATAATCCTTTATTTCAAACCTAAAACATAACTCTTTTCATATTAAATCAACTCAAACATAATTCTTTCTATTTTTAATAAATCAACTCAAAACGGAATCCTTTTCGTAATAAATCCAACATAAACATAATATTTCTTCTCAATAAATAAAACTGAAAAACATAATTCATTTCTTTTCTTAGTAAATTAAAATCAAATAATATAATTTTCCAAATCCAAATCTTTTAAAATAACATTTCATACCAAGCCTCAAATTTTATAAAAATCCGGCAGCACCTCCCCTAAAACTCGGACTTAGCCACCCTTCCGGGTTCCCTCTTTCTCAACAATTTAACAATCCTTTCTCAACAATTATCAAATACAAGATTCTCAAGCAATCAGAAAATCCACAATTCGCAATTCTCACATAATCCAACAATCCAGTTTTTATCTCATCATTTCGTAACTAACTTCATAAGTCATAAAACCCTTTCAAATTAAACTCAATCAATTCTCCATCCATTTATCAGCAACTCCCATAACAGATTCTCAACCAATTCATCGCAGAATCAATAATTCAGTCACATTTCACAACCGCATCTAATTTCAATTATAATTCAAAGTAACCACAACCCCATTTCAACCAATTCAGCAATATCACATAAAATCAAAATTGTCAACAAATCCATTAAAATCAGAAAACCAATATCAGTCATAGCATTGACCAATCACAATTCAAACCTAATTCATCAATCATCAACATGTCAGTTTTTCTCATTAAGTAACTCAACATATTTTCAATTCAGTAAGTAACACAAGCTTAATCACCATCCACTACCATATTTAATTCAAATCATAACTCAGAAAAATTGCAATAGCTAACCATTCTCAAACACATTTCAAGTCATTCATATAAATTAAGAAGTCCTTAACTATTATTAACCATTTGCACTTATCTAATTAACTTTTTAGGCATTCTAAATTAAAAACGTTAAATCCCCTACCTCAGTTAGTCAAAATCCACAAAATTAATCGTGACTCCAACTTCGTTCTAACTCGCATCAGCAACAACAGCAGCTCTAACAGTTTCTTGATGACATCAACAGTATCCCCTATGATAGTTCTAGCAGTAAACAGGGAAAATAGAGATGCAGCACTGAACAAAAATATAGGTTTCCTTAGTTAGAACAGGTGAAAGACATAGGAATAGGATAGAAGCAAAGCAAGGATCGAAGCTCACGGTCTCAAAAATGGAGGAATTGGAACCAAATCAATAGCTTCAATGGCAGCTCTGATGGTGGCAGAGGCTCCGATAGCTGCGAGAACCAGGACCAGAAGCAAATCCGAGCAAGCCTCCCTTCCAAACCTCCAAAAGCAACACCAGTTCCAACAAGGCTCGACAGTGGTAGCGGCCGACTTCAGTGCTGGCGACACCGGGCAGAATGGTGACGGTAAAAGCTCGGCGTGGTGGCTGGTCTTCAGCAGCAATGGCGATAACAACGTTCCCAGTTTCTCCTCTTCGTGTTCTTCTCTTCCTGTAGTAATTCCCGCATCAACATCACAAGCCCAAAGAGCAGGGAGTAGCGGAGCTCAGCCACGGTGAAGCAGGGCAGCACAATGGCGGCCAAGCAAGCCCCTCAAACGGCGGTGGTTTCGACGAAAACGGCGCCGACGACGCGAGCACGGCTGGGCACGGTGGTTGAACCCCAGCTCAGCCTCCGAGTTCTCTGTCTCCTCTCTTCCCGAGTTCCATCTCTCTGAATTTGCTATATGTGGCGGCGGCTGGCTCTGTGACGAGGACGACGGCGGCGACGTGACGACAGCTACCGGACACGGCGCCTTCTCCCCTGATCTGGTTTGTGCTCGTCTCTCCCTTTCTCACCTGGCTCCCTCTGCGAACATCCTTTCCTCGCGAAATGGCAGCAGTGTCGCGGAGCTTCGACGGCAGTGACGCGGGTGGCATCTCGCGGGGCTGACGACGGCGTCCTCTTTGTCGGCGATAATGACGGCGGCGATGGCGAGGCAGGCTGGGCGTGGTGCAGCTCCGTTCACTAGTCGTGGGTGTGTGACAGAAGGGGTGTGGGCTGAATGAATGTGGTGTCTTCAGTGTATGTGTGTGCCGCGGTGAAGCTGAGGGAGAGAGGGTGAGTCTGTATGCTTGTGATGAGGGTGACGGCGCTGAGGAGAGTGGGGGAGGGTTAGAATTTCTGATTGCAAATTTAGGGTTTTCAATTTGGGAAATTAGGGTTTCTGAGTTTGATTTGGGAATTAGGGTTAGAAATTAGGGATTTTATAAAGTAATATGAATAGATATGAATAGATATTTTGATAAAATTGAAGGGTAGAATAATTTTAGAATCAAATATACTCTATTAAAAATATTTAGAAACATTATTTATTAACATATTGCTAAGTTCAATCAATTATTTCTAATTTAAATTATAAAATAAACATATTAATCATATAATTATAAAATATAGTTCAAACTCAATATTAACCATTCAAATTAAATGATATAACTTCTCATTATTTTTCTATCACTAGACTTTAATTTCAATTTATAAAATAACTAATTATAATAAAAATTGTGCATAAATATTAATTGACTTAAACTTAAAGTATTTATAAAAATTAATCTAATCATTTCTAGTAAATTAATTCCTAAGAGTTCAAATTAATAACATAACTCATTCAAAATAGAATTTATTTAAATTAAATTATACAATTCTTTCTTATTTTTCAATTACCAAAATTATAATTTCAATTATATCAAATATTCAATAAAAATTATATAAAAATTCTAATCAATTGAAACTTCAATTATCATAAAACTCTATTTAATTACCTTTAGAAAAATATTTTTCTTAAAATAAAATTATCAATAAATCACAAATATCTAATTATTTGATTTTCAAAAACTAGGGTTGTTACACACACAGAGAGAGAGAGAGATGGTGGTGATGATGGTTTTGAATGAGGGGGAAGAGGGTTCATGATTTGAATTTATCCTATTTACTGTCAGATTTACCGTCGAAAAATTCCAACCATAACCTATTGTGGGACACCAAAATACAGCGTTTCACTAATTGGAGTTACCGTCGAATTTTTTCAACGGTAAAGGACCCACCAATTTAATGTATTTTCCCTCCAAATATCACTGTTGGATTTACCATCGAAAAATAGAATCCACCGGTAATTTGTTAACCTTAGAAATTTGACGTTGTTACCACTAGTAAATCTGCCACTACTCTACGACGGTATATCCGACAGTACTCAACGTTTTTCATGTAGTGTTTTTGGATTTAAAAAATATTTTTTAATCAATCATATAATTCTTTTATTATATAACATAATCATTGTTATGAGACGTACCTAAAACTGTTTGTGTGTAAATGGGTTAGACGAAAGAGGATAGAGATGGCAATAAAGGTGCTTGAAATGCCTTCACATTAGCTCTAAGACAGCGATTGGGATAGCATCTGCAAGGAACTCCGAATTTCTAAGTCAACAAGAGTTTAAGCTGGTTTATGTAAGAATTGAATTGTGAAATACTCGAATTTGTTGGAATATTTACAGGAAGAGATGATAATTTAGTCATCTAAGTTGATGATATTATTTAAAGTGAGTGTGTGATTTCTTTCTTTATTACATGGGAAGTTAGCCCCACGTCGTGAATTTATCGATATTAAAATTATTATGAAAAAATTTGTATGATTAAAACTAAAATCTTAAAACTATTATTAAAAGCACTTATATTTAAAAATATGAAAAAATAGAATTAAAATTTGTGCATTTAAAGATATTAAAATTTTGAATTTATAAAGAAAAGAGAAAAAATAGGAAAGGAACTAATTTGGTGTACGACATTAAATTTTAGAGACTAAAATGAGTCATTTAGTGCAAAGTCATGAACCAAATTTAGAACATCTACAATGATGACATAGCGGATGACACGTGGATGAATAATATTGCAACACATGGCACAAACTAATACGTGACCAAATAATATTGTGACATGTGGCACAATCGTCCACGTTAGCATGTCACGTGTCATTGACTTACCTGTCATCATACCATTATATAAGTAGTCAAATTATAAAGTGACACGTGTTACTAACGGTCTATGTCATCAAATTATGTCAACACGTTAACAAAAAATGGATCAGTTATTACCATGGTGTACTTTTGTCAATTTCAAAAATATAATTAGTGCAATTAAAATCTTAAGAACAATAATTTGGTGTACGACATCAATCTTAAATACTACTTTGGAGTTTAACTCATGAAAAATCTTTGAACATTTGAAATTTTGCAATAACCGAAAATAAAAAGAATTGAAAAAGTGTAGGTAGACAATAAAAATAGTAAATAATATGAATAATAGATATATCTGATGTTCAATTCACTAGGTATGCGGATGGTTATTATAATATTAAGATTTAGGTAAGTAGTAATTTAAAAGTGTAGTATATTTTTATTTTATTGGGCTAATTTTAAATCTCATTATTCACATTGTTCACAAAACCATTATTTATTTAACAAAGTCCAAAATAATTATTCTAACTTTAATATAATTAGCACCTAATAACTTATCCAATAATGAATGAGATTAGATCTTCTCAATTTTTTTGGTCATTTCAAGAAATAAAGTATGATTTTCTATTATAAATTTTATAAATATGATTAAAAAAAATATTAAAAATTAAAAATTATACTTTATATTTTTAATTAAAAAATTAAGAGAATATACTTTTTTAATTTTTAACGCTTAATATATAGTGTAGGGGCACCACATCCGCATGATTTGAATTGCATTGAATTGAATTTAATAATTTGGCTGTTTAATTAAGTTAAAGCATAGTAGCATATCAATCATAAATTATTAGTCGTATCTCTATCTTGGTAATATATTTGCGATTAAGGTTTAAATTAATTCTTAAAAGATCATATATGAATCAATTTAGCGTTTGAAAGACTTACTTAATAAATTGAGTTCTTCATTAAGAGGGAAAAAATTTATATTTATATATTCAAAAATTCTTAAGGATCAGTGATTTTTAATAATTTTAGTTAGTATTTAGTTAATACAAATGCTAAATTATTTTCAACAAATAAATGTTATTGATTTATATGTGTAAACTTTGCTAAATATAAGTGTAAGTTGTATTAACTTATGTTTGTAAATTTTGATAATTATAAATACAAAATATATATATTTTTATGTATAAATTCTAATATGAATATAAATTATTAATAATTAAGTGTTAATTCAAAATAATAATATTTATTGATCATATAATATTATCATATATTTTTATATGAGTGATTTATTGATAACTAATTTTATATTGATATCATAATTGCTAAAAATGTTAATATCAGTCAAATTGATATTTTTTTTAATGTTTGACATAATAGTTGAAACGTGATACATGACCTCACATTATAGTAAAAAATGATTGTCATTAAAAAATTTTAGTAGATATAACTATAGTAATTAGGTAGCATTTAGAAAAAAGATAAAGATAGAGACAAAGATTGAGAGATAAAAATTGAAAAATAGAGTCTTAATTAAATTTTTATATTGTGTTTGATGTAAGATATATATGACTCAATTATATCTCAGTATTTTATTTGGATCAAAATAAAAACAGAAACTAAAATACATAAAATGACTAACTTATTATCCTTATTATTAAAATTAAAAAACACAGAAAGCCCCTAAACCAAAAATTTCATTCTCGCTTCTACCTCGAACATTTTCAATCTACACCCACTATCCATCGCCACCCCAATCAGAAGCAAAAGAAGATGCCAATGCTATAACTAAACTCATCCTTCAATCAAATCCCAAAATCCTCTTCGAAGTCCTAGTAAATTCCACTTTCCAATGGTCCCCGCATCTTGTTCTCAAGGTTTTAAAGTTTTTGTCGAACCACAGACCTAAAGCCCTCCAATTCTTCAATGCGTTGTTCCTACATCACTGTGACCAGAATCAACAAACATAAATACAGAATCAACAAATTAAACACATAATCAACAAATTACAAACACAACATAAGCAATGTTTTTCTCCTCAATTTCCATTATAATATAATTGTAATATATAAACAATTCACAAATGAGGTAGAGGATAATTTTGGTGCAGTCAAGGAGAGTGATTAATTTTTTGGTGGAGAATTCGAATGGGGAGGCGAGGGCGATTGCCGATCTCCGCAACGATGGAGAAGTCCTCAAAGGCATAATTGAAGAAGATCTCGAAAGAAAAGTGGTAGAAGAAGAAGATGCCGGTGAAGGTGGTGAGGATAGTAGTGAACGGGAGGAGGGATCATTAGATGAAAGAAGAAGATATCCTAAGAGTGAACCCGATCGAAGAGGAGAAAGAAAATAGGGTCATAGAGCTTTATCCTAATTTGATTGTACAGGAGTAATGTTGGAAATTTAAAAATATAATGAAGGTATTTCAGGAATAAAATGTTATTAAAGTTTTAGTTTTCATTTTTAAAAATTTCAATTTCTTATGTTTTCACTTTCTAGAGATACTGAAAGAATTAAAATTTTGTGTTCCGAAATACAATTTGAATCTCAGTTCTCCAGTTTTAGTCATAGTACCTCCTATCAAATGCTACCTTATAGTAACGAGTAATGGGGTCTAGCAAACATAAAAGATCCGACGATAGTAAATGTATATTAAATTAACTATCAATATAGAATATACATGCATTCAGGGGCGGAGCCATATATAACAAAAGGGGGGCAATGGCCCCTCCCAAATTTTAAATTTTTTTTATAAATTGTGTATAAATTTTATTTTATCCCTCCTTAAAAATTTTATTTTACTCTTTTTTGTTTACAAGATTAATTTTTGACCCCTCCCTCAACTTCAGCCTAGCTTCGCCCCTGCATGCATTGAAATATAAAATACACTTAAAAATAAATTGAGTTATATATATTTATATGAGAAATACTAAAGAATCAACAGAATTTATTAGTTTTTGTCAATAGTTAGCCATCAATATTTAAAAATGTAAGTTAAAAATATGTTATTAAATTGTTAGACGACTAAAAGAATTAGACTGATGAATAAAAGTATTGGCCAAAATAAATAAATTTTGTTGGACTTTTTGGATTTTTCTCTATTTATATTTAAATAAAAAATATTATTTATACACCAAAATCAGCCAATATATATTTATATATAAATATATGTGTAGTTTAATTTATTTTTAATTTTAATGTGTATTTTGTATTTTAATATATATTTTATTTAGTGACTGATTTTGATGGTTAATTTTAATATACACTCAATATAGTTGTATATAAATACATAATGACTAATTTAACAATTTATTTTTTATTTTTAGCGTGCACAAACTAAAAAAACGTCGAAAATCAATTAAAAAAGAAACATTTAAAATTTAAAAATAAATCCAAAACAAAAAATATTCACAATATAATAAAACTAACAAACATCTAAAAATAAATAAAAAAAATCCAAATTCATTATAAAAAATATTTAAAAATTAAAAAAATATTTAAAATTATTGTACAAGAACTTTTAAAGATGATACAAAATAAAAAATAAAAAAATCATAAAGAAAAAAAAAAGGCAGCACGAAGAGAGAAGCGGTGTGGACGAAAAAACAACTAATAAGAAGGAGAGACATGAAAAAAATGAAAAAAAAAAAGCAAAAAATAGGAAAAAAAATTGAGTGAAATTTTTTAAAAAATTAATTACTTGAGTGCATATAAAATTAATTTTCTAGACTTCCTTATCTGGATATATGCGAGTGATATGGTAATTACAATCCACAGGAGATCAAGGGAGTCCCATGATCATAAAGGGAGGGACCACTTATATTATTCCACCACGTCCCACTATCCTTTCCTTTTCCACTTCTATATATTCAGAAAAATACTTTTTTATCTACATGCATGTATATATTTATGATCAATTCACACCATAGACTTAGCTTAACTAATACGGGATATGAAGATTGCTGCATCATTTCTTTTTTTTTTTAAGCTGATCTGTAACGAAATACATGCTTGCCCAATATGGATCCAACAGGTAGCAACAATAACAGGGGCAGCACATGCTGCAGCAATTAGATTAGATTAGAAGTAGTTTCCTCACGGATTTAATGGTAATGACTACGTGTTGTGGCCGCGTTCAAGTCACAAGTCATTAATAAATAACAAAGTAACGAGTTTGATCCCACACCCACCAACCATGCATAACAAGAAGAGACGAAGACTCACCCTCTTCTCTATCTCTTTCAAACCTTCTCCTATATAGCTTTATATTTTACTCCTTATTACTAATTAACAACATACACAGCAACACTTGACAGCGCGCGCATGCATGTATATACATATATATATGGAGAAATCTAAACAAGAAGATCAAAATCGATTTTCAAAGGGAAGGAGTTCATCTTGGCCCAGCAACAAAAGCGTTTGGGACTGTGGAAGCACACTCTATGACTCCTACGAGCTTCACTCCTTCAAGCGCCAAATCGACTCTGCCATAGCCAGTTCCCCAAGAACCCTTTCCATGCCTCATTTAACAGACCACCGTCGTCGTTTTCACCAGCCACCACCACCTTCATCATCATCATCATCATCATCATCATCATCCAACAATAAGTCGTTCAAGATCTCACGAACCTTCCAGAAGCTCCTTCGCTTTGTTTCCAAGTCCAGCAGCAGCAATAATAAATTCAGGATTTGTGGTAGTGATGGTCACAACAAACTCGAAATGGCAGATCTAGAAGAGAAATACTCGAAAGAGCGTTTGTACGTGGTTTATGATAGGTATGATCAAGCGGTTCTGTCAACTATACCGGAACTTCCAGAGTTTGAGATGGGTGGACTTTCGCCGGAGATAAGTTCCTTGGTTAGAAAGTCAGCTTCCGAAAGGTTTACTACGCCCGCTCCTATTCGTATTTCGTGTGCTTGACTCACACAAAACCATATACATCACTTACATACTCTTCAATTAGTTTATTATTATAATAGTGTTCTGGCTGTTAGTTGTTACTATTAATTATTGTAATCATATTATAACGTAGCACTATAGCATATATGTATATATAGCGTGTTTGAGATTTCTGTTTTTTATTATAAGTTTCGGTGATCCACGATGGGACTATTTTAGTATTATTTTGAGATAACGTTGTTGAATATGTAGCTTGATCTACTTGAAAGGATCCTCCTGCAACTTTGACAATTATGTGATTAAGGAATAACTAAAGGAAATTATGGGGGGCCATGAAACTGGGAGATCATGGGTTGGGAGGATCCTATCCCGGCCATAGTCCCAACACGGGGGATGGTTTGATTGGTGGCCTGACAGTGGTGCATCCATAATCAATAACCAAAGGGATGGCTTACCAAGTACGTAAATTATTAAAGAAACGGAAAAGAAAGAATACAGTGGGTGCGAACAACATGAATAATTCCTCCATTTAGGTGGACAGAAAATTAGAATAATAGAAAATAAACTTGATCACTACAAGAAAATAGAGTTATTTTGACATTTTATTTTTTAACACCATAATTAAATGTCAAAATTAATATATATTTTTGATAAATATCACAAATGTCAAATCTTTTATATTTTCTTGACAAAAAATTTGACCGTAGAAAATTACTCCTCAATTTTGACACTCATTTGTTTTCAATCTACTCTACTATTTTTTTTTTTCTTTGGGCTCTGTTAATTTTGACATCACACTGCTCTCAGTTTAGGATTATACAACTCATTCTTTATCTTCAAAATCTCAATTTATTCTTTAGTTTCAAGATGACATCTCATTCTTTATTAAATTTTTTTATTGAGAATATTTGAGAATATTTTATAGTCAATAAGTGTCAAAATAAATAGTATTTTTGACAATTGATAAGTATCACAGAAAATATGTTCTCAAAATTTTCTAACAAATTATTTTTGACAGCCAATATTTATCAAAATAAGATTTAAATTTTTTTCACAATCGCTTATATGTTAAAAATACTTTTTTTGACAAAACTTTTATTAACATATTTTCATAGTTAAAATAGTGTCAATATTTGTTTTTTTGACAAATTTTAATTTTCTTTTACACATTATAACCCTAAAAAATAATCTATATTGTTGTAGTCGATCGAGCTAGTTATTATCTCTTTGTGTCTCGCTTCAACCTAGTCTTTAACGTACATGTAAGTTGAATGAAACTCAATAAAATAATGAATTAATTGCAGAGAGAGTAGGAAGATGGGCATGAACGGGAAAGCATGGGTCTTTTGTTGAGGGACCCGTAATAATTAGTAGATTTTGAGCCAAAGAGAGCAATATCCGGTGTTAATTTTAGTAAAAGGTTGATCTAGAGTTAAAGCAGAGTACCAAGTAGTACGAAGTATGAAGAAAAATTATGGTTCTAATAAGGAGAACTACTCATAATTAATCATCAAGGTTGCGAGAACCAGACCGGTCAATAAACCGATGAGGTTACTGATTTAATGGTTCATTAGTTCAATCGGGGTTCAATCGGGGTTCAACCGGAGTTCAACCGATTTAATTAAATATTAAATAAAATTATTAAAAATTTAAAAATAATTTTAAATATATAAATTTAATAATTTCTAACTTAATAAAATTTAAAATTTCACATAATAAAGAGCAGAACTTGAAGAAGAGAGCTATGTAGAGTCAGCACTTAAGCATAAATATGCAGCGTATACATATAGTATTCTTCCATACATACATTTTTTAAACATTTTTGAAACAAGACTAAAAATACACAAGCATAAAAATCAAAACCATGTAAATAACATGACACTTATGTCTAAATTGATAATAACTACAACACCATCAGCAGTTTAAATACAACACTAAGAACAACATAGCAAGATTATTAACAAAAAAATACAGATTATTGTGTAATATAAATTATTAACAATTAATCAATAACACAGCAAAAGAATAATTATTAATACCATAACAAGAACACAGCCAAAAACACAGCAAAGAGGATTGCAAGAATTGCAACAGCACACCATTCCATACCATAACATAGCAAGAACAACTTTTCAATACACAACACAGCAAGAACACAGCAAAGAGGAGAGGACTCACCTACCAGAATCTTCAGCAAACAAATTCATGAACAAATAACCTCAGAATCATGAAGCCAGCAAACAAACAAATAATGAAGCCAGTAAACAAAATAATGAACAGATATCAAAATCAAGCAGAAAAAATCAAAATCAAGCAGAGAAAATCGAAATTCATGAACGAATAACCTCAGAATCATGAAGCCAGCAAACAAACAAATTTATTCAACATTTCAACAAATTTATTCAACATACAAAAAATTGAAGAACAAATTTATTCCTCTCACAAAGAATTGAAGAACAAATTTATGCAACATTCGAACGGAAGCCAGAAACCCAGAACTTACCGCAAGTGAAGAATGAACAGAAGCCAGGAAAATAGCACGAACAGAAACCAGAAAATCAGAAACCCAGAAGCCAGAAACCCAGAACCCGCAACAGTGCTTGAAACCCAGAAGCCAGAAAGTCAGAAACCTAGAACCCGCAACGGTGCTTCACGACCAGCGACCAAAACCCAGAAACCCAGAACCCGCAACGGTGCTTCACGACCCGCGACCAAAACCCAAAAACCCAGCAGCCGCAACGGTGCGCGACGACCCGCGACGGTGGGAGTGTTCTTCACGGCGTTCGTCGGTCGCGACGGTGGTCACTGGCTCACTGCCGGCGTCGATTGTGGAGTCCCTCTGCTCGTTGGAGGAAAAGGAAAGTAGGGTTGAGGGAGGCGTGTGGTGACAACTGAGTACTGAATGATTTGGGGGTGGGTTAGGTTAGTGGGTCGTGGGTTTTGTTTGTTTTTTTTTTTTTGCGTCACAAAACGACGTCATTTTGGGCTATTTTAAAAAACCAGAACTTCAAAAAACCCGTCCGGTTCATCCGGTTCACCGGTTAACCACCGGTTTAACCGGTTTTTTAATCGGTTTTTTGCAGAGAGGTTTTGGAGGTAAATCGGACCGGCCAGATGACCAGTTTTCGGTTAATCCGGTCGAACCTGCCGGTCCGGTCCGGTTTTCAGAACAATGATAATCATAACTCATAACTGATGGTAGTTAGGTTCGTTTCTTAATTGTCACTTGGCCAGCAGGTAACGACATTTGGCTGCCTTTTCCTGGGGGTACGTTTTTTTCTTGTTATGCTTTAAAAGCGTGACAAAAAAGGGTCAACGCTTTTATGAGGGTGGCAATTGATTAGAAATTTGGGCATGTATTTTCTTGTTGCGCTTCAAAAACGTGACAAAATAGGTTAATGATCATGCTTTTATGAGAGTGGTAATTGATTAGAGATTTGACCACGTTTATTTTGCCACGCTTCAAAAATATAGCCATAGAAAAGTGTGACAAAAAAATTCAAATAGTAACGATTTTGAAGCGTGGTGATATAATTTCGTTATAGTGATGTTCTTAAAATGTAGCTGTTTCCTGTAACTCTTTTGCCACGCTTCAAAAGTGTGGCAAAAAGGTCCCAACAAAACTTTTAAAAAGGATATGATGAGTTACCCTCTTCAAAACCCTAAACCTCTTCAAAGAACCCTTTTGTATTCATTGTGTCGCGAAGAACCCCAAACTCACCCCTACACTCCGCGATTAACTCCTAACCCTAGACTTCACTTCCCACAATCCATCATCTTCTTCCTTCTCTCTTCAACACGACACACACACGTTCTCATCAATTTATACTTCTTTCTCTCTTCGTCTCACACACATGGACAAAGAACCATTGGCCATGACCGGGGACGTTTGGCCAAGGAGCTCTGCGACGACCTCCACTGTTGTTGGCGGTAGTGAGGAGCGGCAGCGGTGAGCTGAAACGGCAATCCGACATTGACAAAGAACGCTTGGCCACGGCCGGGACGTTTGGCCAGGGAGCACTGCGAGGACCTCTGCACTCGCCAGCCGATAGTGAGGAGCGGCAGCGGTGAGCTGAAACTGCAACCCAGGTTTTCTGATTTTCTAAATTTTCTGAAATTCTAAATATCTAATTTTTCTGCTACTTCACTACGGTGCTAAAACCTAAAATTATTTCATTGGCATTGCTATAAAATTTGCATTTTTGTTAGCTTAGTATTTTTGAACTCTGTAGCTATCACTAGTTTTGACAATATGCTTATGAGAAGCGAAAAATGGAATAATACGATGTATTTTTGAACTCTGTACCTATCACTGGTTGTGAAATCTGCTGTTGAATAATTAATTAACTGTTGAATTCTCAAATTTTTAGATTTATGCGATATATTTTTAGATGGAATGTAGTTTATATATATATATATATATATATATATACTCTTCAAGAAACAATTTATTTTTGTCCTTTTGAGGAGTTGACTATTGTTAATTTGGATTTGATTGTGTGCATTTCTTCGGGTTTCAGGGTTGTGGTGATCAACTTAAGGATATTCCTAATGGTGGGTTCAATTGGCTCAATGACTTTATATTTAGACCCTGTTATTTTTGCCCCAATAAAAATCTATTGCTGCATTGTGTTTGTTTTGTATTTTGTTATTTGCAATTTATTCTGGAATTGTTTTTGGTTGAAATAATAAGTATTGCTTACTGGTAGCTTATTGATCAAGTGACTATGGATATTATTTGAGGTTCCATTTGACTATCTCTAGCTGTGGGCTTTGGGCCGCTGACAATGTTACGGAAGTAAAAATGGAGGTGGCTGAGCTTCTCTTTGCGGAGGCCCAGAGATGTTGGAGAAATGCTTCGATAGAAGCGAGGTTGTTTGGCTGTTACATGGGAGGTGAAGAGGAAGAAGAGGACGGTGAGTGTGGAGAAGAAGGTTTAAGGCTTTGGCCATGGTGATAATGATAATAATAATAACAATAATAATAATAATAATAATGAGTGTGACTTGTGATTTATGATTTGTGTGTTGTGAGAAGATAAGGTAAAAGGTTGCATGTATTTATAGTGATTTATACAGTACAGTTCTATGGTGACAATGTGAACATTGTGATTTCCTTGTAAATGGAGATCGAAATAGGGCTGGCAGTGAGTAAGGTTAGGTAGGGTTTGGGCTCTACTCTAATTTTATCTGCGCGTTGAGAACTTTCTTAAAACTTTACCTTATCCTACTCGCGGGTTGAGAATCTCTCAATCCTAACCCTACCCACACCCTAAAGTTTTAAACCTTACCCTACCATACCCGAAGAAAAATAAAAATTTTTTAAGCAAATATAAAATTCAACTATTCCAAATTTCATATATATTAATAAAATAGAAAATAAAATACTAAGTTCAAATTAAAATAATTTTAAAGAAATCCAACATAAAATTATAAATAATATGATCATCAACTAACTTAGTGGTTATTTCAAGTTTCAATAAAAGGAAGATTGTGAGTTCAACACTCACTTTTTTTACTACATACATAACTTTTAAATATATATTATATAATATATTAAGGGTGCGGGTAGGGTAGGGTAGGGTATACCCTGAACCCGTACCCTACCTTACCTGCAGGAAAACTCATACCCTACCCTACTCGCAGCAGGTCGGGTAGATAACTAGTAGCACGAATCCCCACACTTTCGTACTGTTGTACTAGCAAGTTCACTGGGTCGTCCAAGTAATACCTGAGCGAGTCAGGGTAGATCCCACGAGGATTGTGGTTTGAAGCAAGCTTTGGTTATCTTGCATGTCTTAGTCAGGCAGATCAGAAGGTTGTTGGATATGGAATTGTATTAGGACTTTTGGAATCAGCAATAGGGATATGTTGAAGGATTGGAGTTGCTTTGCCTTTTTGAATTACTTCTGGTATTACTGTCTTCTCTGCTTGTGAGTGATCTCTTCCATGGCAGGCTGTATGTGATCAACACCATGGGCCGAGGTCATTAATCTCCTCTGCTACAGATTGAACGCTATTGGCCGGGGTTATCCAATCTGACGAAGGGTGAAGCGCTAGCAAGTCATTCTCCTGGCGATCCTACTCAAAGCGCAACAAACAAGGTCGAATCTTCTGGATCAGAGAACGCTGCTTCTTTGGATTCTAGTCTATACCACGGAGACCTTAATCTCCCCAGAAATCGGTTGAACTGGTGTCTCGAGAAGTCTTCAACGAAGTCGTTGATTAACCGTCTGAGAGATATATAAACATAGCTGTTGGCTCGTGCTTTCCAGTCACATATTCAAACGAACCCAAGTAGACACGGGTTTTTGTCAAGCACGTTCATCTTAGTGTGGTGAACAGAGCTGATTGTTCGATCATCCTTTTCACCATGTTGAAAAGCAGATATACATCTTAGAAACAAATCACACACGGATCGGAGAAAAAATAGTAATACTTTTATTAATTCATAGGGCTCAGTAGGGCTCCTCCCCTCAACTTAGGAGGTTTAGAAACTCATACTGAAAGTAAAATACAATGGAAAAACAAAAATAGGGATGAATGATATGCGTGATCTCTGTAGATTATGTAAAATACACTTTAAATACTAAACAGATGACTAGTAAGGGTAAAATAGTCTATTACACTTCTGGGGCCTACTTGGTGAGTTTTTAGGCTGAGCTTTGATATGATCCACGTGCTAGGAGACTCTTTGGACGTTGAACGCTGGCTAGGGGGTCCTTTTTGGGCGTTTGGACGCCGGTCTCTGCTTTTGGGCGCTGAACGCCTGGAAGGGGGCATGAAGCTGACGTTGGACGCCAGTTTCAGGCCTTCTAATCCGAAGCAAAATATAAACTATTATATATTGCTGAAAAGCTCTGGAAGTCAGATTTTCATAGCCGTTGAGATCGCTCCATTTGGACTTTTGTAGCTTGAG